>NW_020955979.1:267304-283680 GCF_003031625.1 Empidonax traillii | reverse complement strand
TTTTTTTTTTTTTCCAGACGATTTACCAAACGGGTATATGTGTCTTTACCAAATGAAGAAGTAAGTATTGTTTTCCATTCCTATTCTTCATTTTCAGATAAATTTTAATTAAAAAAAAGACTGTAAGCAATTCTTAGCTTGCCCTCGTGGGTGATTATAGGTTTTTTTAATTAATTTCTGGCCCAGCTTGACCATGTACACTGTGCTTTAATTCTGGCAACTATTTTAAGGTTTTGCTTTTTTGTTTTTTAACTGATGCTAGTAGCAAATCTGGTGGTAGCTACTCAGTATGTCTTGGTTAGTGAGGCATTGCTTACTTACTGGCAGGCATGGACAAGTCTGAAATGGGACTTGAAGGAGCATAGTTGATTGTCTGGAGAAGAGTGTTTATTGCAAAAGATTTAAGTAACTTTTTTAATGTTTTTCACCTCAACAGCAGATCAGGACTTTTGATGAGGGTTCTTATGTATTATTCTTGGAGTAGTTAGACCCTTGATATTGTTATTATCCAGTCCCTGTCTCTCCTCCTGAAGAGATGATAGTGTACAGTCCAATCACAAAAGCACCATAGGCAAGTTTAAACCGGTGAAGCACAAAAGCCAAACTGACAAACACGTAATTTTTGTTCTTGCAACACAATTTTAAGTGTACCGTGAAAATGAGTTTTACATCTGATAATTGTATCTTCTTTTAGACAAGATTGATTTTACTAAAAAATCTTCTAAGTAAGCAAGGAAGTCCACTGACCCAAAAAGAGTTGGCTCAACTAGCTAGGTAAGTATTTTGTAGGTAGACTGAATAAATATATTCATCAGACTGTTTCTTTAATTCAAGATGTAACTAATGTAAATAATCAGACAAGTGACAACATGAATTGCATGCATTTTGGCAAGATGGTTTCCTGTCAGGCTGTATGAAAGTGCATATATATATAAATGTATGTATACGCACACACCCAGTCAGGTTTCTGGTGTTGAAACATGCTCATGAGTGGTTTCCTTCGAGGAGGAGGGAGGGAGGGGGCTGTTTCTCCACCCGTCCCCCAGGCAGTCCAGCTCTCCTCCCTGATGCAAAGAGGCAGTACCAATTTTGCACTTGGCATGCATTTCAAACCAGAAGCAACTTTTCTTTGCTGGTCCATTGCTAGGTTTGTTGAATGTATTATCAACATAGCAGAGCGAGCACTGGATAGTTTTAGATTCTTTTAACTTTCATACTTGATTGTGAAAACATGAGTTTAATGCCCTTCCTGTTATGAAGCTGGGTTGGTTTATGTTTTTCATCATGAAGATTGACACTGCTGCTTTTAGTCACCTAAATCTAATAATGGGTATGAAAGAAGTTAGACTAAAAAGCAGGTGGAGCACCTAGGGCAAGGAAGAACTGAAACAGAGTGTGAGATAGCAAGTGGATGTACTTCAGTCATTGTTCCTGTTTGTGGTAGTACACAGGACATGAGTACAGTCTTGTATGTAGCATTTGGCAGCCTCTTAGTAATGTTACAAAAGTTGATGTGTAATCCAACTGAACATATTCTCTCTGTACTTGAAGGTTCCTAGCTCAGGCCACACTTAGGCTGCAATAATAGCTAACTGGAGGAAAAAGACAGTGTCTTGTATTTTAACTGGAAATTTATGAACCAGATGACAAATGCAGCTCATGTACACCTTTTTTTTTTTAAAAGGGTTTAGAGAAAATATAAAAGATTAGGGTCCTGCCTGCTTTGTTTTCCATCTTTCTTTGTTTTGAAAATAGGTATTTACCTCCTTCATGATTTTGTGTTCCTTTTCTCCTCTGCAACTTTTTCTGTAATCTGTAATGGACTTAGTGATCTCCATAATACTAAACTCTTGTTGCTGCAGCTAGCCACTGCTCTACAAGGTTTGGGATTTTTTTTGTTTTCAGATTTTCCTTTAGGTAACCTGTACTACTACTTTTCATTTATGCTGACATTATGCATTGGTGGCTTCCTAGTTCAGTGGAGACCTTTATTCTGCAAAATATTTCATTGGTTAACTTGGATATTAAATACAATTCTTGGAAAGCTCCCACAGAGATTGGCTCCTTGGATTGATTATTTTTACCCCCTACTTTGTAGTTCTGCAGATTTGGATGATTTGTATGACTGCCAATTTTATAATAAAAACAAAAAATCAAACCCCAGTAGATATCAGAATTTATCTTCCTTTCAGTTCATATCATATCATATGTAATGTGTGGTATTGGGTTCTCTCATTTTACTGGTCAGGTTGAAAGAGTACAGAACAGTTGAGGCTTGGTTTTACATTAATTTGACAAATGTTGATAAACTAGTGGTAGGGAGTTCTCATAACAGAAATAGTAAATGTGCTTGAGATTAGTTTTCATCTACAAACCCAAGCTGGTTGCTACCTTTTTGGTTTTTCTAGAATGTTATTTGGGACTTGAAGTAGTTTAATCTGGGAAAGACTTCAATATAGATCATTTAATTTAAATTCACTTCGGATTTATTAAACTTGCAAAATAACATCAAAGTAATAGTTCTTCTCATTAAGTAACATTTCAATTATCTGCAATTATATGGTTTAAAGCAGGTTTTTATTTTTTTCTTCTTCCCCTCCTCCTTTCCCTCACTTTTTGCTTTAACAAAGAATGACAGATGGGTACTCTGGAAGTGACCTAACTGCATTAGCAAAGGATGCAGCCCTGGGCCCCATTCGAGGTAAGCTGTATAGATTTTTATTTAGGTTTTGAATAAGCTTATTGCCTTGACACTAGAGATATTTTCTTACATCTTTATAATTCTTAAAGCTCTGAAATTAAACTTTTCACATTGGGTTTTAGTCTGGTTTTCGTAATAGCATCTTTATAAGACTTCCCTTACACAAAACCCTTCAGCACCATGTGAAACAGACCATTCTTGTCTCTCAGGAGGAAAGCAGGGTGAAGTGTTTCTTGAAGCTTTGTGGGACTTTTAACTAGTATGTCTTTCCGAGGTTGGTGTCAGTTCTGTTTTATCTAAATTATTACTTGAATAGCAGTCTCTGATTCCATTACTTGTCTTAAGGGGGAAAATCTCTTTCAACTTTAAAGGAAGGAAAACTGAAACAAATTTTATGTGGTTTTTTTTTACATATGATTTGAATGGCATAGCTGCTTTTATTTTTCAATCTTCTTAATGTTGAATTGTGATCCAGATGACAGTTGAGACATAAATAGAGTTTTAAATATTTGTTCTTCATCTTACATTTCCAACTTTGAAAAAACACAGTTTTAATCAGATAGTTTTTTCCAACATTCCCTCTCCTTGTTCTCTCTGTTCCACTAGCTGGTTATTATGTCCAGTTGCCACATCTGAATGAGCTGATTTTGTTTAGTGGAGATCAGTAGTGGGATTTTTGTGAAAAAAAGATTGTGAAGATTTGATACTAGCTTTCTGTTTGCAGACATATCATCCTACCCGACAGAAATGTGCTGCAGGCAGGCAGAGCAGGAGGGTTCTGTAGTACCAGTTCTGTAATATCGTATTGTTGCAACCCTGTTAAACGATAGATGGGGAGGAGAGGTCCGTCCATGTTTTGTGGGTGTGTTTGTTTTCTTATTTTTTTTTATTTAGTAAAAAACCCTATAGCATGCAGTTTTGCCAGTGCACTATCTTTTTGAAAGCAGCTGTTGGAAAGTAATGTTTTCTATGCATTTTCTTTCAGCTATTGAGGTTGTAGGGTACATCTTCCGAAATCCTGCATAATAACTGGGGAAACAGAATTGCATTAAATGGCTCTCATAAGAGACATCGTGTCTCCTAAGAATTTGAATATATTTATTTAGAGTGGTGGAATTAATAATGTATGCATTTAGGTATGCAGGCTTTACTTTGCTGACAACTCACTTCACACGCAAGTCCATTTCAAGAAGAGACCACGAAATGTGCTACGTCGTTCTTCCACCTGCTCCTGGCTTCCATATAAAACAATTTATTTTTTAAAATGTTTTTCAATGTCAGCCTTGCCAGTCCTGCCTAGATTACTTTTCTTGCACCCTCAGAGCAAAATGTTTGCTGTAATACGTTGACACCACAACAGCATTGCAAGTAAAGGAAAAAAAAAAAAAAAAAAAAGGTGAAATGGTGAAGGATATGGGAAGGATTAGATCCTATAAGGCAGCACTATAAGCAGATCCTATAAGCAAGAAGCACTCCAATATGCCCTGCCTGATTTTATTTCTGTGTTCTTGGCTGACTGTTTCCTGAAACTTAGTAGGGAGTAGGGCAGTTGTGGATACCAGGAAAGATACAGGGGAAGGTAGCTCTGTCAGCTCATGTGCTGTTTTCCATACTTAAGGAAGAAGGAGTAATTCTGCTACCACTTTATAGTGTATCTGCAGTGCCCGAGTGGGGGAGCAGCCTGGTTGAGGAACTGATAAATGGGGAAGAAGGAGGCTAAAACACCATATACCTTTCTGTACAGGAGACTGTGTTGAGGCAGAAAGGGCTTTTTTCCAGATTAAAAGTATTTTTATCATTTTTTATTTGTCAGAAGTGTTGAAAGTTGTTCTTATGAAACTCACTGATCTTTTATTTTTACAGAATTAAAACCAGAACAGGTGAAGAACATGTCTGCCAGTGAGGTAAGCTGTCCCAGCAGTTGTTTTCACCTTTGAATAAAATTTATGCTCACTAGAAACTTTCAAGGTCCCCTTTTTTTTTTTTTTTTTTAACACATAGTATCATACAAAATACCTAGGATAATTTTGGGGGGTATTATAATTTTTTGATCACTTCTTCATTAAAGAAAATTCTGCAGAAATAGTGATTGAATACAAGATCTGTCCTCAGATGTCTGAGGACATCTTTGTCGTTTGTTGGTTATCAGGCTTAAGATCATCTCTCTTTCTGATAGTAAGTCTCTATTGATCTTCATTTCAGCTGACTGTCCTGTCTTTTCCTTCACACTGAACTGCGGTGTCTGCTTCCTGTCAGATGCTGTCAGAGGCCTGGCTTTTATTTTCTCACAGTGTTACTCCCCCAGAACATTTTCAGAAGTACTAACGTAAAATTATTTCTTCCCACTCCACCCCCTATTTACATAAAGTAGGTTAACTTAAGGAGAGTGAGAGATTTTAAAACAGATTTGTGTGTATATATATATATATATGATACTTATATTCATTCACATGGAATGTGAACATCATAAAGAAAAATAATTAAACTTATCACCATCTGTAAACATCAAAAGAAAAGCTAGAGGTTGGTCCTGTGTACTAAAGTTTCTGTTCAAGTGTGTTCGTAAAGCACAATTAAGCAGGGGAAAATGCAACAAAACTTAATTTCTCAGTTGCTTTTTGTGTTTGGCTTGAGGTCACAGCTAAGGCTGTGATAAGCTGAAAGGATTTGTTGCAAGAACTTGACAACATCTGTGATAATTTATTGTGCTGCCGTCATATGTACCAGCTCATACCACCTAGTGAGACAGGAAGTAATATCACAGTCTCATGAGCTATTAAATAACAAGATAGATGTTACTATTACCCAGGATTAGTTTATTAAAAATGGTAAATACTGGTAGTCTTAAATTTCAAGATCTTGCACCAGGTCATAGAATCATAGAACACCCCAGGCTGGAAGGGACCTTTAAAGACCTTCTGGTCCAACTTTTTGTGGAAAAGAGAACCTTGATGAGATTATTTAGCACCCTGTCCAGTCACATCTTCAAAACCTCCAGCAATGGGGACTCTGCCACATCCCTGGGGAGGCTGTTCAGTGAATGACTCTTCTCACTGAAAAAATCTCTGTCTTATGTCAAGATGCTTTGTTAGAAGTGAGTACTAAAGTACTTCTTGAACAAACCAAAGTACATAGACTTTTAATGATCCTGATGTCTTTCTGTTTAGATGAGAAATATCAAACTGTCAGATTTCACTGAGTCTTTGAAGAAGATAAAGCGCAGTTTGAGCCCTCAGACCCTGGAAGCGTATATTCGCTGGAACAAGGACTTTGGAGATACCACAGTGTGAAACACTACTTGAAATGAAACAAAGTGCTGCCTGGGGAGCAGTTGGTGCAGACTACTGGAAAGCAACCAGAGTTTACAGGACTTTACAGATATTTAAGTATCTGCATTGAAACTTGAGATTAAGAAAAAATTATACGATGTGAAATGTGTTCATCGAAGCCTCCTTGCCATTTAGTGAGGATTTACACACTGTAAGTAAGAGCACAATAGGACTCGAGATAAGATTCCTAGCAATCTGATTATGGTTTGAACAATAATATATGTATATGGTTTCAGCTGCAAGGCTCTGATGATGTTGATCATCAGACCTTTTCCCTATGTTGTGTGTGTGGTTTTTTGTTTTTAATTTTACCATGACCTTGGTGAACAATTAACATGGAACAATGATGTTCAATTGGAGGTTTGTAAACTTTGGTTCAGTTTTTGACTTTTTTTATCCTTAATGTGCCAAATAAAACAATTTCCCTGTGCAGAGAGAAAGAACAGCATTGGGGAATTATGATTATTAAAATGTAAAAAGCAGCTGGTCTGTTATTATTTGTCTTTTTGTTTCATTGTAATGTGACTGTATTGTTCACAGAACAGTTTTAAAGAAGACCTTTGATAGCAGAGCAGCAAAACCACCCAACCCTTTAAAACCAATTCAAACTGTCTTTAAAGAAAAAAAACTAAATAAAAGAATAGACTAAGATATTAATTTACTGGCAGTATTTTCTCTTGATGCATTTTGTAATGCTTCCCTTGATAGAATGTTAGCTTTTGCTTATGGTGTACAACTTTGAGCCCAGCTGATGTTTGAGAGAGTTAAGTGATGCTAATTGTCAAATTTCAGAAATAATGTGTTTCTACTCTGTATTTTGGTCTGTTTATGATAATTGAAAGTAAAATTTCCATTGTGATAATTTTTTTAATCTTCACATGTAAGCATTAAAATACGAGGCTACGTGTTTAATACATGGCACTCATTAATGTTTTTATAGCTTTCATATGTTTAGGTTTATATATTAAAGTATGAAACACTCAACTGATCTGCTTTTTTAAAAAGAAACTGCATCTTTGTACAAATACTTGTTTTTATTATATAAATGACAAGCTATTAAAAAAACAAACTCTTTAAGTGATAGCATTTAAATACTGTAATAAAGGAAAGCATCTTTGCCTTTATTTCTGAAGGCCCAACATCTTGTTTACAAATTCTGCATGGATTAAACACAGATATTTGCAAGGCAGAACACTAGTTCCTTGTTAAAGCAGGTTTGTGGGTTGCTTTTTGGTTGGTTGGTTTTGGTTTTTTTTTACAACTCTCCCAACTTAGTGATGTTAAAAAATGCATATTGTTTACTGTTGTTTTAATTAAAATGAGTTATAAGTGTTCTTTGCTTTTGGTCTTAACAAAATTTGTTTTTAATTTTTCATTTAACTTATTTTTTGGAACTGTTCACCTAAAAGTTGACTATAAATAATATATTATATGTATATATGAAAAAACCCCCTAGCTGATAGATGCAGTATTAGTAGAGGAGTCTGTGCTCACTGTGTAGTATTGAGTACTAAGTAAGCAGAAACCGTCAAACTTCTGAGATGCACAGATGCAATATGTTTGGGATTCTGGTTTTGGGGTTTTTTTTAACCAGAGATGCTTTTAACTGATCTTAAGGTTAAAGGCAATCATATAAGCGAAGATTGTGTTACACTAGTAGGCCTTTTGAAATAGTCTAACCAAACCACTTCTAGCCTTCTAAGAACAGGACTCTCTCAAATGTATGTCTGATATGAATGAAACACGTGACTTCTGTTCCCCTGATTCACTTTTCTGGAGAATTGAGAAATGCTAAAAGATTTCAGATTCTTAAATCTCATGTCTTGCTTTGCCTTAGTTCTGCCTTCAGTAGGCTATCTTTGTTCTTGGAGATTCCTGGCTGACTGAATCCATATAGAGCTAAGCATAACTCTTATGTTGTATTAGCATCTGCCAAATAGCTACAGCTAAGAAAGACCCTTGGTGGTTCTGTTCCTAAAGCTTTTGTAACCTTTCCTTGAGATCCTTTGCAAGTGAGAACTTTGAGGGTAACTTTGGTTTTGAGTGTTCCTAAACGATTGTTACAAACCTCTTGTTTTCATCTTCTTAATTTTGAGGGATATACTGGTTATTTATTTCAAATACATACTTACTGGCATGGGATGGGTACCTGAAATGTTGAGGTAGAAGATCTCATCTGCTGAAGTAGCACCAGTACACAGCACCAAGGGTCAGAATCACAAGCTGCTACTTCAGAAAGAAAAGGGACCAGCCCTTTCACTGCTTTGTGCAACCAGTACAGGACAAGAGAATCTGTGCACTACTTTGTTTGTCTATTATGACCTGATTGTTTTCTGCTCAATGGGTAAAGTACAGCTCTATAAATTAGTGATGGAAAACAGTAAAAAGAACAAAAGTTCTGCAACATCAGTTTGCTCCACAGCTGCTGGATTCTTAGCCCATAACCAAGTGCTGTTTAGTTCATAAATCTCATTTAAATGCCTTGTCTTATGCTATTTCCTGAATAGTGTCTTTTAAGAATAATTCTGTTCCTCTTAAGGCGTTATCTTGCGTCTTCTTTCTCATTTTACATGTCCCATCTCAGTGATTTTGTCTTTGCATTGGATTAACTGTATATAAGAGCAGATCTGAGTAAAACAACCAACAAAAAAACCCCACCTAATACCTCTTCCCCTCAAAAAACCCCCACAAGCTTCAGATTACCTGTATTTCCCAAGTCTGTAGTACATATATAGAACTTTGCAACTATATTTTTCATAAAATCAAGTTATGTCCTAATACAGTATCTTGAATTTGGATACACAGGACAGCAGCTTGAGTGCTTTTAACCTTTGCAAAGACTGCTATTACACTGGCTCTCTAAACTGTCTCTTCCTTTTTTTCTTTTCTGTTTTTTTCTTGGGTCAATCTGCCCACTGCTAATGAGTGAGTGACTTGACCCACTTTTTTGAGATGATGAGGAAGCAGCTTGTCTGCCTTTCTGCAACTGCGTTTTACTGACCCTGAGTGTAGCAGTTACTGGAGGGAGAAAAAAAAAAACAAACAACAACCAATCCAAGCCCCCTGTGTTTTTTAGCAACTTTATATATCTTTCTGCTTCTATTAAACAGGTTCCTGCTTTAATTAAGGAAGAGCAGCACCTTTTGTCTTTCTACATCTTGGAAGAACAATATCTCCTCAGACTGCAGGTTGTTACTTGTATTGGCATAACAGGAGGGAAAAACTCAAGCACTGTAGAATGCTCTTTCTCCTTAAAATGAGAATTTGTTGTGTGTTACGATGTCCCTTTTACTAATGTTGACTTTTCTGTAGACTACACCAAACCTAGGGAGGTTCTTTCCTTGTGGTTAAGACAAAACCAACACAGAATGTTAAATTAGGGTATTTATGCACAAATAAGTCTCTCCGTCCTGTTAGTTTCTTAGACTTTACAGGGTTTAGTGTATTAGAAATAGGCATTCTGTCCCTGAGACATTTTACTGACTCTACTTTGGACAGTAAGTTGCTAATGCGGTTCTGTTGAATACTGCCCTGCAACTTACTTTAAGTACATAATAAATGTGATAGTAATACTTTAAAATGGAGAAGAATGGGATCTCTAAACTGGGAAGTAGTGTTGTCACTGCACTAATTAGAGACCATTCCTGGTTTCGCTGTTAGATTCTCTCAAATGCTTTTAAAATGACAGTTTTTATACGTATAACTCAACCTTACCTTCTGGTGTAGAATAAATAGTATTTTTTCAGTCTTAAACAAATGAGTTTAGAATAAATTGCTTGGTGTTGCCGTCAAGTCCATCTTGTGAAATTTAAGTACTTTTTACTGGGAAAATTGAATTCAGATATGCTGGCAAATTTAACTGAGACATCTGTTCTGCAACTGGAAAGCAGCATTCTCCTTAGGGTTTCCTCAATCACCTATGGTGAGACTTCACGCCCTAGATTTTTCACAGTGCTTTCCTACGCCAAGACACGGATAATGCATAGCTGTGCCTAAGACCTGCATCTCCATCTACTCCAGCGCTTTGGTGATGCTTCTGCATGTGGCAGCTTTGGGAGGTGTCCAGCACTGCTGCATCTTGAACAGATTTTTTCATCCATTGTCTGTGGCAGCCTCAAGCTTTTGTGATGTTTTTTTTTAGTTGTTGGGGACTTCTACCAGATATCAAAAATGGAATGAATAGTAGCAAGCAGGTAGTGAATGCAAGTAGTTATCTCAGTCATTGTGCTAATTACAGGCAGTACATTATTAGTTTCTCTCGAGCTGCTGTTTAGCGTTGAAGAATGTTGTCTTACTGACTTATGTGTATTTTCATGTTTAGGATGATCTGCAGACATCCTAAGAGATGAACAATTGAGTTATTTTCTTCTAGAATCTCTTTCCTTTTATTATAATTTTCAATATTTTTTCTTTTAAATGTTGTAACAATAGTTCCTCAGGATGAGGAAGTTAAGCTGTCACTTCCTGAAAATACAAATTCATCTTGTAAAATATGGGGAAATTTGTATTTTGTTTTTCCTTTGTTAACTGTCTTAGAGTGGAAACTTCTTACCTTATCAATAACTACCTCCTGAGTTTGGCAATAATTGGCAAGATATACACTCCTCCAGTGGATTCAAAATATTGGCTAAACACTTCTTCAGAGTCTGATCTTTTGATTTGCAAATGTTTGACATTATTTCTGGAAACTATGGTGATCAACCTTGTTTTGCTGCAAGACTTTCCTTGCCTTCATGAGATGCACTTCTTAAAAGCCTTTCTTCAGAGCAGCTTTGAGGATACAAGGTCAGTGTTCTTTATAGTTGGTTAATACAGGCATGTTCTCAGAGACACCAGGAGTGTAGCCTCTCGGGTCGGGCAGGGTTGTTTTTTTTTTTACGATTAGAAGCGGGGAAGAAAGTACTTTATCCAACAGTCGCACACACCTGTCAAAGGGACTGGAAACACAGAAACTGTTTGTACCACATGATTGAAATTTTTACTCATGTGAAGGGCTAGTCAGTATTTTTCAGAAATATGTATTAAAGTGACAAAAACCAAAGGTGGAGACAAAACAGCATACCCCACCCGTACTAAGTATATTGGACGACTCCAGTCTGGGATGGGGTTAATATTTGTATTTTTTTGTTTTGAAGCACTTTTATTTCATTGTTCTTTTAAGAATGTTTTCTGAAATGTTAAACACCATTTTACTAATAAGCAGTGTAAAAAAGCATGATGAGCAGTCACATAGCTTTAGCTCCACAATAAAATGTTGCATTTGTCCTGTTCTTCCTGTTTTCTTGTCTGTTTTTCAGATAAAATGTCCAAAACTAAGAGCCTTTTCATTAAACCTGAAGCCCATTACATTGCTGCTGGTTTAAAACAAAATAATTTAAAAAATCAGCTGTTGTATACCAGATGATGGAACAATAAATGTGTAAATAAATCAGTTTCTAAAGGACATAACTCAAGTTCTTAAAACTAATGTAAACAGAAGTGCTACTTCCTAAATAAATGTGCTGAACTTGAAAGTGTGTGCTTATCCTAGTCTTGCCTAGATCATAGTGAAAACCAGGTGGTTTCACAGAACTGATTCTAGTGGTCATGGTGAAGTCCTGAGAAATTTGGAGCCAATTTACTTGGCTCCAAAATGACAGCTTTTCTTTTGCTTGGGTGAGAGGGCTGTAATTTTGAGTTATCAATCTAAATTCTACACTTACCCCCATGTCCTTACTGCTTGTAATTCCACAGTCTTGAGGCTGTGTCTGGATTAGCAGGAACTGCTGGGGCATTGCATTTTTACATCCCAAAGGTAAGATTAAACTTTTTTTAGGGTAATTTTAATATTACGTATCTTGCAGCATTAGGGGGCTCTCAGAAAGCAGCCATGACCACTGCCTTCCACACATCATTTTATTAATCGCTGCTAAAACAAGCAAGCCAAATAAAAATGAATACAGCAATGAGGAAAAAACCTCAATGTTTTGGACTGAACCAAGTGAGCTATTTCTGCTTCTGTTAGGGATTAATTCCTTGGGATAGAAAGACATCTATGCAGGGTAATTATCCAGCATCTCTTTTTGGCTGAAATGCAACTTCTTGGAGGTAAAACAGACTTTTATTCTGAGGAGATGCTCAAGTAAACTAGTGAAGATGCCAGAGCCTGAAAAAATATCCTACCACTTGCTGTGTTGAAATCTACAGAGATTTTGCTTGGCAACATACCATGGACTGAAGTATCTTGGACTCATTAAATCTTTCCCATGCCAGCCAAGGTGGGGAGACAAGGCTGCATGCCTAGTGTCAGATGCAGGCATATCTCAGATGAAAACCTGTTTATTTCTGTATTTTAGTGCTCTAAGTTTGCCAGAGAAAAATGAGAAAAACATAAGTTTAAAGTTGTTGGCTTTTGTTTGGGGTTTTTTGTTTTTTGACTCATGGCATCTTTCTGCAAATTTCCAAATACTTGGTGAACTTGTGAAATGCAGCTTGTTTCCTACAAGGGTTCATATGGCTCTAGAAAAGACAGAGTTATGCAACTTAGTCTCTGAGTAATTTTTTATTCTGTGTGTAACGATAATATAGAAAATACTATGTAGTGGTGAAGGCAGAAAAATACAATTTAACCAAAACCAACCTATCAACATGTGCTTTATTCCAGGTGCTGCGATGTAGCTATAAATAAAAGGTGTTTTTCAGAATATCAGCCTACAAACAACCTAATAAGCAAAGTGGTGTTTTTAGCAAATGCTTTTGAAGATTTCACTTTTTTTGGCTAGTATATACTTTAAAAACAATATATTCTTTTTAATACTGTAACTTTTGTTATTTTCAAATCTCCTTTTAACAATTTCTAAAAGGCCTAAAAATTGCCTCAGTTGTAAGACATCCTTGAAAACTGTTAGTTTTGTTACATGCAGAATGCTACTGTTAGCTGTGCTGTTAGTTGTAGTATTTGTCTTCTGAGAAGACACTTCTACAAGTGAAGTTTCTAATAACTAACTGTTGGCCTCTTCTGGGAATACCCTAAGGCATGAAATAATCAAAGAGCCTGGTAGTATGTCAGTAATGAAGTAACCAAACAACTTTGTATTTGTGGAGCAAATCATACAAGATAAAATGTGACACTAGTGGTTCACGTAAGTTCTGGTTGCCTGGTTAAATCTGAATGGAGGCAGCAGCTGCAATTTGAATTCTCTTACCTGTCATGCAGATTCTATAGAGTGCAAAGCTATTTTCTGAAAATGTTACCAAACTACTGGACACTGGAAAAAAATTATTGATTACAGCCCACAGCTTAGAATGAGGTCTGGGACATTAAATATATATTTCATGGAATACAATTACTGATCCAGTCTGATAGTTGTTCTTAATTAATGATCCTGTGCCGTGTAAGGACCAGATAACGCTCTGGAAAATAATTTTTTTTTTTTTATCAGTAATTAAATCATAATGCTTTGCAAATGCACAGGAACAGGAGACAATGCACAATTAAAGTTTATCCAGAGTGGCTGGGAAGCAGATTAAAGATCATGGCTTGTTCCTGGTTTCAATTGATGTACAGGCCTCTCTCTCACCCACAGGCAGGTAAGTCTTCTGGTATGTTTTACAGAACAGATGGGATGCAAATAACATTTTTAACCACTTTAACTATGAGCACTAGTCAACTGAATAGACTGTTGAAAGAACAAAAATAGCTTGCTTCAATTTTTGTTCCTACCTCTTTGCTAATTGTTTTGCAAATGCAATAATAAATAAGCTGTCTTATGACTAAATCTTTTGGTTCATTACATCCCATGCAGGTGTTTTGCAACACAGTTTTCCTTAAGAGAGCTATCTAAACTTCGAAGGTGACTTCTGTATTTTGTTCTAGTGAATGGGGTGTAGTTAAGCAGTATGCTGGTCAGCCCACAGGAGGGGATGGCTGTTACCTTGCAGCCCTCATGTCCCTGTGTTCCAGAGCCTCGGTAGCAATAGTCACTAGCAGAATCCTCTTTCAAAGTTTGTTTTTTGCTTCAGACTGCAATAGACTTTGGGATGTAGATTCCTCATCTGGATTGTAATGCTTCTAATGGTTTTAACATATTCAGGACAACACGAGCAGTTCTCAGAATTTTAGCACACAACAAAGTGACTAGATTTTCAACAGAGTTTCTGTAGTTTGGAGAGCTACTGTCCTTTGGGGGTTTTGCTGGGGAAAAAAAATCCCTTCTGAAAGCTGTGTACTGACTGCCATTAATTCCGAGTACAGCAGAAGAGCGAGTGCTGGCTGCAGTGATGCTGGTGTGACTTCAGGTGTATTTTTGTACTGGGGAGAAAACCCTTCCTTGTAGAGTTGCTGCAGTGGAGAAACATCACCACCACGTTAGAGACCTGACCTTGTGTTCTCGCAGGCGGTGGCAGATAAACCGCAGAAATGTGGTGGGGCAGCACACAAGATACTTGTATGAGGTTCAGTAAGGCAAAGAGCCGGGTCTCGCACTTGGCTTACAAATACCCCATGCAGCACTACAGGCTGGGGGAGGAGTGGCTGGAAAGCAGCCGAGGGGAAAAGGACCTGGGCGTGCTGGTTGACTGGCTGAACACGAGCCAGCAGTGTGCCCTGGTGGCCAAGAAGGCCAAGGGCATCCTGGCTTGTATCGTCCATAGCGTGTCCAGCAGGACCAGGGCAGTGATCGTCCCCCTGTACTCGGCGCTGGTGAGGCCACAGCTTGAGTATTGTGTTCCGTTCTGGGCCCCTTAATTTAGGTAGAGTACTGAGATGTTGGAGCATGTCCAGAGAAGAGCAACGAGGCTGGGAAAGGGTGTGGAGCAGAGGTCCTACGAGAAGCAGATGGGGGAGCTGGGGTTGTTTAGTCTAGAAGAAAGGAGGCTAAGGGGGATCTTATCGCTCTCTGCAACTACCTGAAAGGAGTTGTAGCGAGGTGGGAGCCGGCATCTTCCCTCAGGCAACTAGGGACACGACGAGAGGACAGTCTCAAGCAGCGCCAGGAGAAGTTCAGGTTGGACCTTAGGAAGAATTTCTTCACTGAAAGGGTGATTAGACACTGGAACAGATGGAGGTGTCCCTGAAGGTATTTAAGGAAAGACTGGACGTGGCACCTAGTGCCCTAGTCGACACGGCCATGTTCGGCTACAGGTTGGACTCGATTATCTCTTTCCAATCCAATTTACTCTGTGATCATGATCACCCCTCTGAGCCCTTTCCTCGGATTCTCGCAGGCAGATAAGCCGCAGCAATGCGGTGCGGCGGCGGCGTATACGACCCGCATCTCCCATGGGACGTGCGTGGGTCGCCACCTCTGCCTGCGGAGGGAGGCAGGGAGGGCGGGTTCGGCCGCGCTTCCCCCGGGACAGCGGGACGGAGCCTCCAAGGGCTCCCGGCGGGCGGCGCTTCCGCCACGTGTCCGGCCGGGCCCGCTGGTTGCCGCGGCGACGGGAGCCATCCCCGCCCCTTCCGGCCTCGCATGGCGCCGTCTCTTCCGCTGCGGGGAGTAATATGGTGAGTGGCCCCCGCCGGGGGGAGGGAGGGGGCGAGTGAAGTCGTGCCTGAGGCGCGGAGCGAGGAGGCTGCTTGGAGGCGCCCCTTTCTCCGCCGGGGCGGCGGCGGCGCCGCGGTGCGCCCGGGTTGGCCCGGCCTTTTGGGACCCCGGGGCCCGAAGGCAGCGCGGGGCGGCGGTGCCCGTGCGGTGTTTCCTGCTCGGAGCTCCCCGCCCTCCCCTCGAGCGCCGTCGCCCCGGTCACCGCGGGCTGTCGGGGCCGCGGCCAGCCGGCTCCGCGGGCAGGGGCGGGATGGTGCCGGGGTCGTGCGGGGCTGCTCTGCCGGAGAGGCGTCTCGAGTGAGATAACCGGGCTGGGTCTGAGCCTCGGAGCTTTCACTCCCCGGCAGATCAGTCGGGGAACCGGGATTCACGCCAGGACAAGCAGGTTATAGTGCCCTTGCTCCCGGTCTGTCGTCGGGATTGCGGGGCTGTCACTCTGTGTGGCTCGCTTCCCAAAGAGGAGAAGTCGTTCTTGTGGGAACGACCGCCGTGTGTGCGTGTTCGTCTGGGCGGCGAAATGTTCCCTTTCCATGCTGAGCATCAGTGCAGTGACATCGGTGTCAATAACAGGTGCTGTCACCTGTTGGCACTGCCGGAGCAGACGCGGGCGCTCGCTGCAGAAACACTTCTTGTGCAGCTCTTTTAGAACCGCACGGGGACCCTCAGGGGCTGAGATGTGGCGGTGCTGCCCTCCTGGCCCGCACTGAGGTGTTGGCAGAACTGTAGGATCTGGGGAAGCTTTAATGCCAAGGTGCAACACCTACTGCATTAGGGGTGAGCTGCGATTAGGGTGGGTTTCTCACGAGGTTCTCTGTGGCACAG
>NW_020955979.1:265226-266891 GCF_003031625.1 Empidonax traillii | reverse complement strand
TAGAACCGCACGGGGACCCTCAGGGGCTGAGATGTGGCGGTGCTGCCCTCCTGGCCCGCACTGAGGTGTTGGCAGAACTGTAGGATCTGGGGAAGCTTTAATGCCAAGGTGCAACACCTACTGCATTAGGGGTGAGCTGCGATTAGGGTGGGTTTCTCACGAGGTTCTCTGTGGCACAGAATACACAGCGCGGCATCCTTCATTGAGCAGGGAGATGGGACATCGTCTGGCTGGGCAAGGGACATAGTGCGGGAAAGAAATGGGTGCGAAGGCAACAGGGAGGGCTGCGGAGATGGTGAAGGGCCTTGAGGGGAAGCCATATGAGGAGCGGCTGAGGGCACTTGGTCTGCTCAGCCTGGAGGAGACTGAGGAGAGAGACCTCATTGCAGTCTACAACTTCCTCTTGAGAGAAAGGGGAGGTTCGGGGACTGATCTCTTCCCTCTGGTGATCAGTGACAGAACCCAAGGGAATGGCCTGAAGTTGTGTCAGGGGAGGTTTTGGTTGGGTATTAGAAAAAGGTTCTTCACCCAGAGGGTGGCTGGGCACTGGAACGGGCTCCCCAGGGAACTGGTCACAGCACAAAGCCTGACAGAGTTTAAGAGGTGTTTGGACAATGCTCTCAGGCACATGATGTGATTCTTGGGGCTGTCCTATGCAGGGCTAGGAGTTGGAATTTGGTGATCCCTTCCAACTCAGGATATTCTGTGATTCTGCAACACAGCAGCCTTCATAAGCAGGCCATCCACTGCCTGTTAGAAAAACTTTCCAAAGTGTTCTGGTATCCTGCGTGTCTCTGTTGAGAAATAAAATCATCATGTAATAATTTGCTATTAAAGAAAACAATAAATGCCACTGTTCTGCCCCAGATGAACTAAACTTGGATCTGTAGGACTGCTTAAATTTTAATTCATGGCACACATGTATTTCTCAGATAATGTAAAATACAGCTGTGTCGACAAAGATGTCTGTAAGTTAATTGAGTTTGCTTTGGTGACCAGACCATTGGGATGTCTTTTTGTCTTCTGCTGGTAGTTAAAAGTGTAATAGCTTAAAATCAAACCTTATTTTGTCCATCCCCAAATTGCTGTGGGTGACAGACCATCCATTACAAGTCCATAAATTTTTATTGCAAATCAGAAGGGCTTTTCACATGGAAAACTTACTGCTTTGTGGGGACAGCAGGATGGAGAACAGCTGACTAGAAGCTTGGGCCCCCTGAGGGAAGGGAGCCAAGTGGCATGGTTGATAAATTGTCTGCTCCCTGTCGTGCTTTGAGGAGAGGCACGTAGCACCTCCTCATTCCCATCTCCTATATGCACATACATCCCCTCCACACCAGGAAAGAGCTTGTCTGCATGCCACTGGAAGTCAGGAGACGGAGCACCTACAGTGACCACCACATCTACTGTGCATGATTAAATTAAGCTGGGAGCCCCTGGTGGTCTAGAGGGTAAAGGCGCTGCACTGTCACTGCAGAGACCCGGGTTCGATTCCCGGTCAGGGCCACTCCCCGGGCAGATGGAGCTCGTTAGCCCTGTAAGGCAATCCATCTACGTCCTGAGGACCTCGCTGCCACCGTCCAAGCGTGCTTGGCCCCGGCAGATGAACCTCAGGATTAAAGGGTGGGCTCAGTTCCGCGCACACTGTGTCTCACCTAAAAAATC
>NW_020955979.1:260918-264874 GCF_003031625.1 Empidonax traillii | reverse complement strand
AGATGGAGCTCGTTAGCCCTGTAAGGCAATCCATCTACGTCCTGAGGACCTCGCTGCCACCGTCCAAGCGTGCTTGGCCCCGGCAGATGAACCTCAGGATTAAAGGGTGGGCTCAGTTCCGCGCACACTGTGTCTCACCTAAAAAATCCAATGCGCAGGCTGGAAGGTGGAAAGACCTTCCCCCGTTCTTCGTTCGCGAAGACTGGCCATTACTTACTAAATTAAGCTGAAACCGAGCTTGTTTGTATCTCTCATCGTGTTACTGGCCTTGTGTGCACCACATCACAGATGATACTAGCATTGTTTTCACTTCTCTGATGGGTTCTCTTTTATAGATACATAAACAGTATTTTCCTGTTTAGTAAATCTGTTGGCTTTAGGTGGGAAGTGTGCTTTGATAAAGAAAAATATTTGTGTTGTCAGACTGTCTGTAGTAGTTTTATCTAAATAAAAGTTAAAACCCGCTCTTTAAATGGTATTTTAGTATGTTTTCCAGTAAACCTGAATTGTGGATTATGTCTAAATGAAGCTTGATTCTAAGTAATTTATCATTTTCTAATAGAATAACCGTGTGAAATGGTTACCAAAATACTGTTGTATTTAATGTCTATGGCATATTTACTAGTTACACAAAAAATTCATTTTTAGTCTTTGACATAATTATGAAAATAGTTCACAAATTAATATTTTCTTTTTGCTAATTTAAACTATGGCTTAAGTAAAATTTTTTAATTAAATTATTGAAATTTTTTTAAGGGGACAATACATCTGTTCCGTAAATCACAGAGATCATTGGTTGGAAAGTTAACACATGAATTTAGGTTGGTTGCAGCAGATAGAAGGGTAAGTATTGCTTTAAAAAATCATCATAATAATAAAAAGACATTAGCTGTGATAAGTTAGAATATATTATTAAGTATATTTTGAAAAATTTTCTTTGAATTTTCTAACTGTGCTTAAAAAAAGAATCCAGCTCTGAAGCTGAATCCCTTCCTGTGCACTGTCCCTGTTGATTAGTGTTCTCCAGAATTATACTTATATTTGATGTGTTCAGTAGAACTCTAAACTGAATATGTGCGGATGGTTTTTGGGACCAAAGTTTCAGCTCAAAAAAAGGAACCCAATAATATAAAGCTGTACAAGTCTGTCTTCAGAAGTCAGATGGTGTGTACTACAATACAATGCAAATATTAAACAGGGATGATTTCTTTTTTAGACCAAAAAGGTATTCTAAGTATGATGGACAAGGGCTGTTTATAAATGAGTTTTGAAATAATTTATAAAGTTTAAAATAGAATAAGGGCTTGCTGTTCTGAAATGAGTGGTAAATTTCTGGGAGGGGAGAGAAGCCAGTTCTGTTTGCATGATGAAGTGCTGCAATATTGTTTTTTAAAACAAAATAGATGTATTTTTGTCTTGTAAATTTTGGAAGATGTAAAATACATATTTATTCTCATCAACAGTCCTGGAAGATTTTGCTGTTTGGTGCTATAAATTTAATATGTATTGGCTTCCTGCTCATGTGGTGCAGCTCTACAAACAGCATAGGTAGGTGGCTCTCCTGTACTGAAACTACAACCGACTACCATGTGTTTCTTAGCTTGTGAAGTTCTGACAGACTGAAAAAGCAAAGTTCAGCAGGTAGTGGAGTTAGGTGGCTACACAGCCACATGCTGAAAGAGCTTCCTTTTGATTTGCCACAATCAGTTTAGAGACATTTTTCACAGGCAAGTGTGGATGGGTTAAAGGTTTTCCCAGCCTGCTGGTGGTTTGCTTCCTGCAGTATCTTCTTCATCTTTAAGACTGAAAACTAGTAGACTTCTGAGTTAGTCCTCAAACCTGTTCCTTGTGTAAATATCACCAGTGACATACAACAGCCCTCACTTGCAGTTGAACGAAGATGTTTGTAGTGTGGCAAATGGCTTGGGCTTCTTTGGTTCCAGGAATGCCCCATATCACAGTGTTTCTGTGATATTTTGACCTTGTCTGAATATTTCCCACCAAGCCATGGAGAGAAAAAGGGAAGAGAAAATGAGATGGAAGACAACTCTTAGGGTGAGATAAGGCACTTTACTAAAGCAAAAGGTTCAAAAGGTTGCGTGCTCACAAGCAAAGAGAAAAAAAAATTGCTCCCTTCATCCCATCAGCAAGTGATATTCATCCACTTCCCAGGAAGCAGGGCTTCAGCAACACATAGCAGTTGCTCTGGAAGGCAAACGTTCTAATAACGAATGCCCCTCTCCCTCCCCCCTCCTTTTCTAAGCTGTTATATTTGAGCTGACATCACATGGTATGGAAATATCCCTTTGGTCAGTTTGGGTGAGCTATCTTGGTTGTGTCCCCTCCCAGGATCTTGCCCACCCCCAACCCCTTGATAGGGGGGGAATGTTGAGAGACAGCGCTGATGCTGTGCCAGCGCTGCTCAGCAGCAGCCAAAACACTGGTGTGTTATCAACACCTTTGCACCTACCAGTGCAGAGCACTGCACTGTGAGGGCTGCTGTGGGGAAACGAACTCCATCTCAGCCAGGCCCAATGCAGTTTTGTATGTTTTCTACTTCTGAATAGGGGCTTTGAGGTCTTCTCTTCTGAAAATGGGATGTTGCACATTTTTAATTTTTGATACAGTTTTCTTGTGGTTTTGAGATAAGTCAGAGGTGCGAATCAAGTGAAAAATTCTGTTGAACCTACTTTTCACTGCAGTAATGCACAAAAGAAATCTCTTGCTTTGGGGGGTGGTGTGCTTTTGGAAGATCTCCTGACTTTTCTGTATGTAAATGCCTAGTTACAACTTAGTCGCAAATGTAATACCTTTTATGTCTGGGCATTATTTCATGGTTTAGTAGAATTGGGATTGCCATAATCAATCTGTTTGACGTTAAATTTAGAACGTTCACAGAGACTTGTTCTATCAGCAGAGATGGTTTATATAGATAGAAAATTGATGAGAGCTGCATGAAAGGGACTTAGAATACAAGTGATTTCTGCATTGAAAAACTGTATTAATTTTTAACATTTACTTTTTTTACAGCTTTAACTGCTTACACATATTTGACAATCTTTGACCTTTTCAGGTGAGTTTTTTTCTCATTTTGTCTTACTCTTCATTTGTCCCTGCCTTTTTATATTTCCATGCACTTAAAATTTACTTACAGATGCAAACACGTGTAACTTAATCATCAGTACAGAAACAGTAACTGGTTTAAATATAGAATGAATCAGTATAAAATTGGACATCACAATAAATAGATTATAAAAACCACCATGGCTGTATTACTAGTGGCAAATCTTTTCAGTCATGGAATTCTCTGTGCAGATGCATGACAACATAAAACAGATTCTAGCATCAAACTGTCATGTGGTTGTTCACTCAGAGCATTTCCCTAATGCCAGAGTCATTGATTGTGAAGTAACCCTCAGTTTTAGCATCAGTAAACAAGGAGTATGTAATTGTATTTCTGTTTCAAAAATATTAATGAGCTTAGTGCCAGGCACTCTTCCCATATGGTATTAGGTATTTTTAGTGTTTTTCTTGTTTCTTAAGAAAATGATATTAAAACTACTTTTCTGAACACTTTTGATAATATTGGTGGTACAGACATGAAATATATTCAGTTCAGTTAATCTGCACTGCATTAGAATTGTAATTTAACTTTAATGAATCTTGTATTTCTCTTACAATTTTGTATCTGCTGAGTTTTGTGGTCTTGGCCCAAAATACCTTTTTCACCTTGGGGGAAGTTTTGATGTTGTATTTCTTATTTGGGCAGAACTTTAGTTTTAGGAGAAGATAGAATACCCCTGGCAACTTTTCTAGGGTTGGACTAGAAGATTATCCTAACTCACAGTGATCTCTTTCAAGAGTTTTGATTTGCTCTAAGGGAGAACAATGCTCAGTAATTCTGCTGCAAAAATCAATTTCTGGTTATTTCATTTTTCTCATCTTCCTGGTTGTTT
>NW_020955979.1:74828-260789 GCF_003031625.1 Empidonax traillii | reverse complement strand
AAAATACCTTTTTCACCTTGGGGGAAGTTTTGATGTTGTATTTCTTGTTTGGGTAGAACTTTAGTTTTAGGAGAAGATAGAATACCCCTGGCAACTTTTCTAGGGTTGGACTAGAAGATTATCCTAACTCACAGTGATCTCTTTCAAGAGTTTTGATTTGCTCTAAGGGAGAACAATGCTCAGTAATTCTGCTGCAAAAATCAATTTCTGGTTATTTCATTTTTCTCATCTTCCTGGTTGTTTATAAGAGTCTTACTGACTATATTAATTTACTCTTTTGTGTATGAGCACTATTATTTCCTCTGCTTTTTCTTTCACTCTGCACAGCTGAGGATCAGGTTATGAGGATGTGATTGTTCATCAGTTGTAGGGATGAGTTCTTGATCCAGTCTGATTTAACATTGTCATTAATTATGAAAGGACTGCATGAAGGCAGAGGTGGCACCAAATCCATATGGATTCCTGTTTAAAAAAACTGCCCAAATGAGTCAATAGAGTTAAAAATAGGCAGAGTAAGTGAGACTCATCCTTGAAAAAATCAGGCTAGTACCATGGGAATAAAATAATTGGAATTCTAGATGTTTGATATGAAAGAAAAGCTTGGAAAGAAGATAGCAAGAGAGACCTGTGGCTTTCAGTGAATGGCCAGTCATATTAGAGCTTGTGTACATCAGTGCAGCCAAAGAAAGTAAATGTTTTGGCCATATATGTAGAGAAATTACACTGTGAAAAAGAGAGGCAATACTTGGCCGTGGCCTTAGACTCAGTCTAGAGTGCTAAACCAAATTCCGGGTGTATCTCTAAAAGAAGAGTTTAATGGAAAGCTTTCTTTGCTTTTTTCTTTAGTTTTTCTGTCTTACTGATTAGCTTCCTTCTTATTTAAATGGTCTTTCTCAGGTTATAGTATCTCTAGGCAAGTTCAGAAAGCAAATGCAAGAGAAGCATTTACTGAGTGTGTAGTTTGATACTTTCCCTGGCTTTTGCTTTGTACTTTCCATTACTATGTGTGATACCAGACAGTATTAAAAAGATTTTCTCAAATCACCTTTGCCTGTTAGTCAGATTCTGGGGTACCTGGTCTCGTATGCTCCAGGTCCCTTTCAGAAAAACTCATGGAGTGCATGCAAATTAAACACTGGTTATGCTATTTTGTGTCAGGGTCTCAGTGGAAAAATGCATTACATTTGGAGTTATGGTAAACTTGATCTAGGCTGGGTGATGTATTATATTGAAGAAGGTTGGTGGTAGCCTTTGCAAGCACAGCATGCCATAAGGACAGCGTTAGGATGTGTCCTGAGGTAAGGAATTAGACCGACTACTTTGCTGCCCTTTTTATGGGACCAACTGAGACATCATCGTGCAGTCTCAGCTTTATTCCCAAGCACAACCTTTTCTGGATTCACTGGAGCAGTCACTGTGACAGCAATGGAGTTGTTGAATCAGGGTAAGGTGTGGTTATATTTGTTTGTGGAGTTCTGATGGCTCAAGTGTATTTGTAGATCATCTAGTTTGTAAAGGCTGCAGTTATTTATCATAGTCTAATTTTCCCCCTTTTTTTTTTTCAGTTTGATAACATGTTTAATAAGCTACTGGGTAATGATGAAGAAACCCAGCCCAGTCTATTCATTTGGGTAAGTACTAATAATAAGATCTGGTGTTTGATAATGCAACATCTAATATGTTGCTGACTATCACTGCCTGGATCCCCTAACAGCCATGAGTAATAATTCGTGTGTGAAAGAGCCCAAAAATAAGGAGGGCCAAGACTGATGATGTAAAGAACAGTTACAGAGTAGGGGAGGGACGGGAAGAAGAATTAAGAAATACTTAATTTTAAGCTGTATCTGGTAAGTGGAGTATTTGACTTAAACTGAAAATAATGCCCACTCTGTAAAACTTCCAGTTTCTTCCCATCTGTCTGCTCTTGAGGGAATTGGAAAGAGTAGGTCTATCCTGCTGGGTACTGTATGGAAAAGAGTCCGTTTGATGCATTGTTCGTTGTTCCTAAACTTAATTCTCAAATTTCAGGTTTGAAAGGTTTGAAGTTCTAGCCGTATTTGCATCTACAGTTCTGGCACAGCTTGGTGCTCTTTTTATACTAAAAGAAAGGTAGGTTGTGTACTGTTTTCTTTAACTTTTTGTAATGGATGAAAATATTCTTCGCTAGAGGGGGTGGTTGGGTGCTGGAACAGGCTCCGCAGGGAAGTAGTCACAGCACCAGACCTGACAGAAGCGTTTAGTTGATACTCTCAGGCACATGGTGTGACTCTTGGGGATGGTCCTGTTAATGGCTAAGAGTTGGACTCTTGATGATTTTTGTGGGTCCCTTCCAAATCGGCATATTCGGTGAATCTGTGATTCTGTGATATGGTCCAGATAGAGCAAAAGCGTATGCATTCTACTATTTTAGGGATATTTTAGGAAAAACTTCTTTTAGAAAAGGATTTTTTAGAAAAAATTTCTTTAAAATATTGCTAAACCCTACCACTTACATTTATTATGCTACATGTAGGCTTTAGATGTAATGATAGGAATTGATAAATATAATTAAACAGCTCTCAAGAGAAAGATTCAATGTCTTTAAGAATATATTTTTTCCAAAATGTTTGGTAATTAACTTGGTGCATTTCCTTATGCATCTTCACTTTTTAAGTTCATTAACAAATAAAACTTTTTTTAAATTATTTTTTTCTGTTTTACTTCTGTTAGTGAAGTAAAGCAGCTACGTAATATATTAAGGATCTGAATGTTCAAACTATCAACTGCTTCACTCCCTCAAAATTTGCTCATATATTAATTTGACATACCATCTGTGCTTGGAAGCATTTCTGTTTCAGGAGGCTAGCCTAAAAAATTATTTTAGTGATTAAAAATGAAGAGGCTTTTGTTAATATCTGGAATGTAAAACTGGGGCAGTGTACCTTCCCTTTTTCTATCCAAGGGCTTGATTTTCTATATAAACGGCTGCATTAACAACTTAGCGATTTTGCACTGTAAGGTTGACCTGTTGTACTGACAGTACACTGGAATGGACCCACTGTCAAAACCTCCAAATTTTCCAGCATCAAAGCAGATCATAGTTTTTTCTGTTACATCTCATTTGGTAATTTACTGGTGGGTAAAAAAAAAAGACCAGTATCTCTACCACAGTGTCCAATGTCTACTTTATTTGACCTTACTTAGTGAGAGGCTGTAAGTCAGAAGTTTCAGACTTAGGTTTTTGTGGTCACCAACTGTGGTGGCAGCACTCATGGTAGCTAGCACCTATGTGGCACAGTTTGGAAATATTTGGAAAATCTAGATCACATCTGCTTTGATTCAGTGTTAAATGCTGTCAATGCTTTTAAAAATTGCTGTGTTTATTTAAGCAGTTCATTTTTTTTCAATACTGTATCCATTAGTTTTTGTTTATGAATGGCATATTCAGAACTATAAAAGTACGCTTCAGGTTTCAATATTCTACTGTATGAACATAACTCAAATTTTCAATTATTTTTGTAGTGCAGAGCGATTTCTGGAACAGCCTGAGATACACACGTAAGAAATTATTTTGACATGTAAAATGTGTCTGTGTCCCTTTATGTTTCTAATTCTTAATCTATCGTGTACTAGTTATGTAAGTACATTCAACACCAAATTGCTTTTGCTACCTTGGCATTTATTTCAAACTATGTTTCAAGTATTACAAACAGTTTTTTCAAGGTACGATTGAAATGTAATTCTGATGCTCTCTTAAATAATGATTTAACTATATATCACTGGTTTTTCTAGTTTAGTTACTCTCATTTCTTATCGAGGCCTCTTAGGAGGCCTGCTATGTTGAGGGGAAGGATGCTGTGGTCATGAGGGAGCTGAAGGTGTTGCAAAGGTCATGAAGACTCTAAAGAACGTGTGGAAAGGAAAAGAAGGTGTTACATGGTGAAAGTCTGGGGCATGGGATGTATGGTGAAGTTGTAGTTCTAGAAAAAGGATAGGGGCATACTGTAGGAAACTAATGTTTTTAGCTGTGCTGATGAGGGGACAATTTATTCATATCTTCAAAGGACAAACGTATGTAATTAGTTAAGAACTGTTACTCAACCTTAGGTACAGCCTAATGTGATAGCAGTAATGTACAAAGGTCAGTGATCTCATGTAACCCTTACAGTGGTAATACACTGCCAGTTATTAAGCATTACACTAGTTTATCTTACTCTTTGTTTTCATCCTCAGTGAAAGATACCAAGCGAAGTATTTTGGTATTGTTTCTAGTAATTACAGCTTGATGTAATAACTGTAGTTTTACCATACATTTATGTATATTTATATATAGTTTTATATAGCTTAATATAGTTTGTGATGGTATGAAATTAAGATACTTATTTTCTCCTCCCTAGGGGACGACTGCTGGTTGGTACTTTCGTGGCCCTCTTTTTCAACTTATTTACAATGCTTTCCATTAGGAATAAGCCTTTTGCTTATGTCTCTGAAGGTATGTGATTAATTAAACCATAACAACAACCGAGATAAGATCTTAATGTTCATATTTTTATTAAGGTGTAACTTGTCTGGTAACTTTCTTAACTAGGGGGCATACATTGCTATTATAACCTCATGCAGTTTAAAATTGCCATCTGATTTTCAACTCCAGGTTGCTTATAAGGCTCTGAGTAGAATGTACTCATTAATATGATAAGTTAAGGGCCATTTTAATGTTGAAGTTCCCTTTATTTTCAGTCTTTTGGATTCAACCAGTGAAGGTCATCTGACAGCAGAACTTGGAAGACATTTTATGGCTATATTAATGGATAAAAATAATGTAATAATTCTTCTTAACAGCTCTTTTACCTCTTTCATTGTGAATTGGGCTTGCATTCATTCCATCTAACTGTAAATTGCCTATAGTAACAATTACATATTATACATTATACTTCATCTTATACAAAAGATAATGGTTATAATCTGCAATTATATTTGTATTTAATCCCTTCAAATTATTACAAGATGCGTGTTTTACTTACTGCCTGGAAAAGAGTTTGGTTTTTTTCATGTGCCAGTGAATCTGTTGAGATACATTTACTCCTTCACAGTGTTTATTGGATTCTTTCCTTAAAATAAAACTTATGTACTTAAAAATGGATACCTTTACTTGCGGTAACTTTATTACCCTCTTTTTTTTTGCAGCTGCCAGCACAAGTTGGCTTCAGGAGCATGTTGCAGATCTTAGTAGAAGGTAAAGCTTTTATATTGTTTTTCAAAATTGTTAACTTCTAGAAGGCAATGTTGGTTTTGTGTGTATAATAACAATTTGGGTAGGTGTTGTGGCATAAACTGTTGTATTAGAGCTTTTAAAATAGCTTTACCTAGTGTAGATTTAATGTATGAACTCTAGAGCAAACACTCTCAGATTTCTCAGATGCATCAGTCTAACAGAAAAATACCTTCCTGGATATATTTCCTTTTGAATGTATGTGTTCAGTACGTTGTATGTGATTCTCCTTGAATGAGATGAGAAAAACTAGCATTATCTTGTACATACTTGAACTGCGTTTCTCAGCATTCATTACCTGAGTGATACATTTTGTAGTAATTTGTGTTTATTTACTGTGTGGGCTGGGGAAATGACTGAGATGGTTAAGTTTAAATATGATACATGAAATAGATTACTCACAGAAACATAGCTATGGAAACTCCTCATCTGTCCAGCAGGACACTGGAAATTCTGTGTCTTCCAGGGACAGAAGCAGTGTTGCTCATTCATCATGTCTGTTAATTCTCTTGCTTGTGTTGGATATCTGAATGCAAGATAACATTGTTTGCAAATAATCCTGTCAGATGTCAAAAAAGGTTATTTTAATGCATACATGTTCTTCCAAGTATCTGTCAGTATTGAAATAAGAATGTTAAACCATATTGTAAAACATGTTAACTATGCTTCAAAGTCCATCTGTTTCTGGGTGTTGTGATCTTTTTACAGTTGAGGAAAGCAGAGAACGCTGACTTGTTAAACAGAAGAATTTATATTATATGGGCATCAGACCCAAATTCTGCAAAATAGTTTTGGAAGACTCATAATTGGGTTGCCCAAGTACCTCGAGTTTGAATATAAAGAAGAAAAAAAAAAAGTTGGATAGAAATCACAGACAGTAGCAGAGTTTTTCTTTTGTTAGTGTAGAAACACAGTGTGATGGGGAAGGACCATTTATGGGTAACTTGAAGGGGTCTGAGATCGAGAGTGTAGAATTATTACAGGGTTTTGAGTTAACCTGTATGCAATTATGCCAATAATAATAATTTAAAAAAAAATAGTATGTATTCAGCTATTTTAGATGCCTTATGTGGAGCAGTGCTGATTACAAATTATCTGCACCTGTATATAATTATGTTGATTAAGATTCTTACAGGAGCAGGCAAGCACATGATGTCTAAACATAGGTTGGCTCTAAACAGAACAACAAAATATTTCATGTTGTCCCTGCCTTTAAAATTTTCCATGACGTGACATGCAGTTGTATTCACTGGGAAGTACAGAACCTCCTTTCTCTCTTCATACTCCCATTGATAGGAGGTAGCTGTAAATAAATAACTTTTCCCAGTGTTCCCTCATGGGTTTTTTTGGTCTCCTCTTATTTAGCTAGCTGGTCTCCTTCCCCTTTTCAGACTCCATGAGTTAGTTAGCTTTGGCTTTAGAACACTTTTGCACATTAAGTTGGCAGATGGATTGTAGACTAGTGATATGCAAACCCCTCAAGACTTAGCCATATGTAGGAACAGTATCGGAACCTGTGAAGTACTTGTGTTGCATATGGCTGACACAGCCAGCTGAGTTACCAGAAAACAAAAAAAAACTGGCACAAGATATGTATTTTAACATGTAGAAAAACTGCATAAAGATAAGCATAATATAATGTTTTGTAGATGAGGAGATAGATTAAAGGCAAATTTTTTTTAAGATGGAAGAGTCAGGTATTAAATATGGGAGAGAATGTGACATGGATCTAAATTTGATTAATCTTTGCTGACAGCAGCCTTTAAGCAGAATTAGAAGGGCCTTTATAGTACTCATCATATGCTGTGACAGCAAGGTGTGTTTGAAGTCCAGTGCTGAAATAGTGGGTGTAACTTTGGGGTTTTGAAGTAATAATGGTGAACAGCTGGCTGACAACTGCTTTTCCTGCTTTGTTACAGTATTTGTGGAATCATCCCAGGATTAAGTAGCATCTTTCTGCCACGGATGAACCCTTTTGTCTTGATTGATATTGCTGGAGCTCTAGCTCTTTGCATTACATATATGCTCATCGAAATTAAGTACGTACAGTTGTTGTTTTAAAAAAAGTAACTTTTTGTATCCAGTCTGTGGGAAAATCCATTTTTTACATGAAAGGAATGATCTCATCTAGAGCTGTATTCTGTATGAATGGCATTGCAGCTCCACAGATGCGTTTGTCTATTTTCCAAGATGTATAGTTCAAATGAGATTATGTACGTATAATATTCTGTAGCTGTATATAGCTTAAAAGAATGAAAAAGAATCATGAGAAAGTTATTCTGCCTTTCAAAAATGTAAATAGGAGTTTTTATTTAAAATTGCTCTTTCTCTCCAGCAATTATTTTGCTGTAGACACAGCGTCTGCTATAGCAATTGCTCTGATGACGTTTGGTACCATGTATCCCATGAGTGTCTACAGTGGGAAAGTGCTGCTCCAGGTAAGGCACTGTCACAAAACAATGGGTTTTGTGGTTTCAGTTTTGTTAAATGTCCTCATTTAAAAAAATAAACAAACAAACAAACCTTAAAGTCTGTTTTAAACGTGAATAGGAAGTGTTCCCATGGAAATTTGTGATGTGCTATAAGAATTTTAAGGGTAGTGGAAATATGCATCATGAAGTCATAAGACTTTATTGTTTAATGCCATTGGTTTCTTGCATAGGTAGACCAAACTTAAAGACTTTCTTATTTAAACAGGGCCAGTTAGTCTTTATTATAACTTTTTCTTTTTTTTGTCCTCTTCTTTTTTAAGACAACGCCACCTCATGTGATTGGCCAGTTAGATAAACTTCTTAGAGAGGTAAGCCAGTGTATAATACATAGCACAGAGTGCACAGCTAACTAAATAAGCATTCAGGATTATTAAGAGTTTTTCTGAGTAGTCCAAGAAGATTGCTAAAAAATTATTTTTCTAATATTATTTTTCAACTGCATGTAGAAAATATGAAACTTGCTTTCAAAGATTTATAGTGAAATCCAGGTGTCTGGAACAAATCTGTTTAAGTAGTGAAGTCTGTTTTTATTTAAATTTGAGCTACCACTGAAGTGGTTTACAAATATGAGTTAGGGGAGGAAAAGGAATACAGGCAGCTGTTGACTTACAGCGTATTGAGTTGAGAACATACTGCAATTTGTCAGCAATAGTTACTTGAAATAAGTTCCTTAAATCTTTTTTTATTGATTTGGATGTCTAAGGATAGAAAAGTAGTAGATAAGCAGTACTGGTATTAGCAGATGTCATCTGTTTTGTGTATAGAGCTGTTATTTCACTACTGAAAATTATGTGTTATTCAGTTATGTATGCATAAAAGTACATTTCTAAAGGGATTTGAAACTTCTAATTTATTTTCATATTTGTGGATGTTTGTGTAAAATTAGGTTTCAACTTTGGATGGTGTATTGGAAGTTCGAAATGAGCACTTTTGGACATTAGGTTTTGGCACTTTGGTAAGTTATGTCTATTGTCTTTTTAACCTCTAAAAATAAGTCGTCAATTGCTACTTCAAACTTTTTATTTAAGTAAAAATATTTCTTCTAAAATCTTAACTATTAAAAAATTGATGGAGTCAGTACACAGTCCTTGTGCTTTATTGCACAACTTCTCTTCCCCTGCCCTTTATATTTTTTAAAAACCTTGCTATTGGGTAATATTATTAATGTATACTGCAGTTCTGGATTAAAGCATGCATTTTGCAACTGTAGAATTTCTTTTGTATTTTGGCAGTGAAGAAAATCCCAAACAATAGTAAAGACGTTTTTCAAATGGTGTGTTAGTGTAAATTCTCTAGGAAGAGAGAAGAAAATTATAACCCTTCAGGTACCAAAAGTCTACAGTAGACAGTAGAATTGTATTTTTTCAGCATTTCTCGGGGAGAAGGTAGAACAAAAGTATTGAGTTGAGTACCAATAAAAAAAAAGAGAAGGGTGGGGGTTTTCTTTGTTTGGGTTTTTTTATTTGGTTGGTTTTGGTTGGTTTGGGGTTTTTTTTTGTGTAGGTTTTTTTGGGGGGGGAGGGATTTGGGTTTTTTGTTAATACAGAATGATCACACAGAACTTGGTTATTCATAAGTTGATGAGGGACGTTGTGACAGCCGGAAAATTAATACTCCTAGGTTATTTGTCTACTTCTGAATTCTTCCAGTATGCTACCCTTTTTAAAAAAAAGAGAAAAAGGCTGCAGTCCCTACTTGCTGATGTGAAAACAGCTTTCAGTTTACTATTCAGTCACCCAAAATATTGGATCACAGCATTGTTGGATTGATGACAGATATTTACAAAAACTTTGTATGCATATTTAGCTATTGACATCTTCCAGATTGTAGTAGAACCGTCCTGAGACCTGGATGTTTTCAGCTGCACCATCTGATGTAAAAATGGCTTGTACAGCACAAACCGTGAACCACGTTCTTTATTAAATATGTACTGAAAAAGCATGTGAGGGGTTCTGTGTTGTGTCCTGCTCTCTTCTGCAGCAGTAGATCAAGGTCAATGAGATAATGTTACTGAGAGGAAAGCAGGGGGAGCCTGCAGTTACATGCACTTTCAGAAAAAGCTCTAGGCCTGAGCTCCACACAGCCATTGCTGCTGTTCTTGCTGATGGTCCCCATCTGAGCCTGTTTGCCCTGCACATTGTCCTCTTTGCTTGCTCCAACAACACAGTGATGACACTTTTGCCTCAGTTTGGCATAGGAAGTTTGTCTTCACTTTGTTCTTCTTTTGAGCCATTTTTAATCCCCAACCATTGCCTTTCCTGCCATCACATGTTGTATTGTATAGTTTGGTTTTAAGACTCACTTTTCTTGAATTATGATCTTGAGACGTTCATAAGAGATCAAAGCATTAGGAGAGATCAAAATGTATCCTAAGTATGGAATTATGTATTAAGGTTCTTAATTTAGTCAGCAGTCTCCACTACAGAAGGTCTTGCCATAATTCTCTGCAGGATAACTTACTTCTTCTTTAATGCATAGAGAGAATCTTTATTGAAGTAACAGTTAACAGCCAACTTATTTTTATCACTTTCTAGGCTGGATCAGTACATGTCCGAATTCGGAGAGATGCAAATGAACAAATGGTACTTGCTCATGTCACTAACAGATTATACACGTTGGTCTCTACTTTGACCGTTCAGATTTTCAAAGATGACTGGATCAGACCTACCTTATCATCTGTGCCTATTGCAAACAATATTCTGAACCTTTCGGATCATCATGTTATTCCAATGCCATCTCTGAAAGCTGTTGATAACTTGAACCCTGTTACATCCACTCCAGCTAAGCCCAGCAGCCCACCGCCAGAATTTTCTTTTAACACACCAGGCAAAAATGTGAGTCCGGTCATCCTTTTAAACACTCAGACAAAGCCCTATGGACTGGGCTTTAATCATGGATCCACACCCTACAGCAGTGTACTCAATCAAGGACTTGGAATTCCGGGGATGGGAGCAGCTCAAGGATTCAGGACTGGTTTTACAAATGTCCCAAGCAGATACGGAACAAACGCTCGTGGTCAGCCCCGACCATAATAAACACCATTATTTATTGTACTTAAGGGTATTGACTTAATTCTTTTATTACCCAATTTTTATGAACATTTGGAATGTCAGATCATTCTAAATGGCTGGGAACAAGTGCATTGTTCATATTCATGAAATGGTTAAATTGCAACTTTTCTCTTCACATCAGCCTGTGTAATGCCACAGATATTTTCCAGACTTACAATACTTTACAAGTGGTTTTTATAGGATGTCTATTTCTACTCATCTTTTTATCCACTCTTCTTCATTCGTCCAAGAATGTATTGAGACATATAGCACAACTCCATAAGAGGGTATAATTGTGACCAGGTAGCATTTTTTTTCTAATGAGAATTGCTTACTGAATGATGAATAGCTGAGAGAATAGGAAATGGCAGAAATACAAGTCCCAATTCTCAGAGATGTTTTGATTGCTGTATTAAGCCATCTTTTGGCAACGTCACAATTAGTTTTTGGTTGCAGAAATCCATCAGTATTCATATTGTGGCCATTGTGAAGACAATCTGGCATTTCAGATTGTAATTAATTTTGTAAGACCATGTTTTTACATTTTTATTGATGCCTTTACAGAAATTCAGATGGCTCAGCAACCATTTTCTAGTTGTAAGTATTTCATATTCATCTCTGATATTTCTTCCTTTTTGGTTTAACTGCAAAATTATCTAGCAATATACTGGGAAATAAAATATTTAAAACCTAAAAGATTTTACAAGCACCTCTTTTTTACAATTAACCCTATTTAGGATACAGAGCAGATGACTGTATTGGTTCTGAAGCCAGTATTTAATTTTTGACTACGGAAAGTATTCTGTGATTTGATTGTGACTTTGTATTTTTCCTCTTTGTATTTTTTCTGTAGTTGCAGGGGGGAAAGTATCTGTTTATATTCCTGGTTTATATCCAGAGTGCAGGTCGGTGATCACTGACAGTTCTTAGTCATTGCTGGAGTTCTTGACCTTTGGGGTGCACTTGGAACAAGACCACCTAACTTGTCTTTGCTTTTGCATTACTGTTCTACTGTACATCTAGGTGGCCATATTTCTTCAGGGCCTTTCTCTTGGAGCTCTTCCCTCTGACTGTTGTCTTTTTCTTCACTGCTCTGACAACAGGGAAAGGCCTTTTAGAAATACTTCAGTTTTTTCTGTTCTCCTGTGTGGTATCTATCTTATAATTGCTCCTCTGCACATTCTCCTGCATCTCTTGGCTGTTGAGGAATGGGTTGCCCATTGCTGTTGTTTCACTTGCAACTCAGGGTGCTATGTATTGGCTTACACCTTGTTCATTTGTATACTGAGTGGTCTCTCCATCTGTCCGAGGTGGTTACATGGAGCTGTAGTATCTCAGGGATTCCAAAGATATTATGTTACCTGAAGATAATGGCTGTGATAGAGAAATCATTTTCTTGTACAACTGAGTGGAGAAAACAGCCTTCATTTGAATTTTAAAGATCTGTGGCCTCTTTACACTGACTGAGGATTTCTTTTTCTGCATGAGGACACTGCATTCCTCTTTTTGTTTCCCCCCCTCTCCATTTCTTTTGTTTCTCCAGCCAGTGCATGGAAAAGGGCGTCATTCTTGCAAACTCTTGTAAAAAGCAAGGTGACATTCTGCATTATGGTAACTTGTGGGGATATTTTAGGCTGGGGGTAATGTCCAGACTGCCACTGGGATACAGTCCGTGTAAGTTACAAGTAGGGAATCCAGTTCTGTACTTCATTTGCAGCGAGAGCGACAATTTCATTGCTGTTTTAGAAAATGTAAAGACCCGGAAAACTTGCATTTAACGATTACAGTGAACTTATAAAGATTGGCTCTGTTTTTATGGGGTCGGTATTCACTGAGTAATCGCCTCTGTTTCATTACACTGTCTTTTTGTGTCGTCTCTTACACGTGCCATTGCTGCATGGAAATTCTCTGAAGTACAGAACACTTGAGCAGATTCTTTGTACCTCTTGGGTGCTGAACTAGACTGCACTTTCTGCAGCATCTGCAACACCTTAGAGCCAGCAAAATGTTTACAATATACTACTCTTATGTGGCCTATCTGAGAATTGTTCCTTACTCCAGTTTCATAACCAATCACATGCCCTTTTTCTGACATTTTCAATAAGTTGTACTATATTGATTGCATGCCTACTTGTTTTTAGTAGAAAATTAAAGTTCCATTTTATGAAGTTGACCTTTGATTTAATATGAGAAAGGAGGACAAGAATCCCAGAGTTCTGAGTGCAATATAATCACTTTAACAAAAATATTTTTCAGAGTGATTGTTTACAGTATATACACATGTGCAGATGATAAAGATTCTTTTAGAGATTAGAATAGCTTTTTAGCTGCTTTATTGTTGTGAATATATTAAGAATATTTGTTAAATCAACACAGAGTAAAATGTCTCCTTTTATACGAGGAAAATAAAATCAGTGTAATTCTTAAATAACAAGGAAAAACTGGTAATTTGTGTATAAGATTTTATAGTTATCTTTTTATATATATTGATTGTTTAAGTGATACTCTGGGGTGATACATCAGTCTCAATGAGCAGATGTGTCAAACTTCAGAACTGTTTTGATGGGTCTGCTACCAACGTTCATTGGGTCCTTGGAATAATTCTACAGAAAGCATTTTTACTGCATTTTGTCTTTAACTGTATTTTGCTGCTAGGTGGTCACAATCTAAATGTTTATTTGCTATGTGGTGGATAAGAGTTGCTAATTTATATCATCTTCATTCCTAGTGATAGGAATGATGCCCCAGCTAGAGAGAAAAGAGGACTGGTACTCGTTGTCATTTGTCTGACAGAGATTTTGGCATTGTTACTCCCTTAAATTTTTCCAACTTGATTGAACAGGAAAACTTAGCTCTTAGGTAAATACATCAATTAGAGAGTTTGAGGGGCATGTACCATTATTTAGACTTAAGATTCTTGTGGGAAACTGCACTGTCCTGATAGAAAAGGAGCCAGAGCACATATTACAATATAAATAACTAACATAATACTGATTTTTTTGCAACTTTACATGTTGAGTTTTGACTCTTGAGCTCATTCAGTTCTGCATTCCGTTTGCCCAAGTAATAACCACATACACCGCTGGGAGGACAAAGCCAGCGACAGCATCTTGTGGATGGTAGACTGATGATTTTTATCCCCTTCCCCTTGACTGAGATGTGACAAATCCTATTCAAGGAGAGAACCTGTGCAGCAATTCTGCTGATTAGATAAGTTGAAGTCACTCTTTTGATTTCTGTCCCCTGCTGCCACCATCCAGCAGAGACAGAAACCATGCAGGGATAGGTTCTTCAATATAAAGCCTCTGTCTGAATTCTGAATTGATTATCTGTCCTGTGCTTGTCCAGACCCTATGGATCTCTGATACTTGGTCATATTCAACGTTGAAACTGAGAGTAGAAGAGATACCAGTCCTGGTCTTTTCACTTGTATTTTTTGTTTTCTGGGCATTTTATCAAATGGCTTTGATTTTCTCCTACCTGCTTTTTCTTCCCTGCCTTAGTAGCCATGAGAACCCACCTTGCAGTAGTCTTTGCTTCACTGACTACTTCAGGTTCTTGTGCTTTTGCAAGTCTAGATTCTTGGAGTCACATGGTTACTGGGTTGATGTAAATTTTCCTTCCAGCAATTATTTTTTAAATGACAGAACATATAAATTATGAAGATTATGACCCTCCCCTCTTTAAATAATCCTCTCCAGGGCTTGCATGCAGTTAGGAGACGACCCTCTTTTCCCGTACCAAAAAGAACCAACCCCAAAACCCAAGGTGAGAGGTGGGGGAAAAAGGAAGCCTTTTCACGTTTTCTTCGCATTTTGAGAAACATTGAATCATATTTCACCAAACTGTATCTCTTTTCTTTGAACTGAGTAAATTTGGTGTACTACATGGTTTAGTTATGGTTTCGACTAAGTCTTAATAGAGATTTAAAAAAAAAAAAAAGCCTTTTCCAGTTATAACAACCCTCTGATCCAGCATTTCATAATTAAACCTATTTTAAGGTGACTTTCAAATTCTTGAAGAAGCAGAGGAACAGTGCACACTGCAAATGTATACTGCATTTTTCAGAGGCCCTGTGAAGTATAAAGTACCACAGAAGTTCACCAGAATAAATCAACTGCACAAACTCATGTTTAACATTGCTGTGTATAGCCATCCTGTTACCTTTTTTTCGCCATGTAGGAGGGTGCAGAGGGTGCCTTATACCATGCAGAGTATTCAAACTTTAGAAGATTTCATTTTGTTTTTTAATTATTTTCTATTGGGCTGCAATAGAGGAGACTACGATTGCAAAGATTTCAAATAGCTTTGATATATTCACACAGATGTACAGTAATACCTGAAAATAAACACAGCTGTCCAGCTTTTTAGAATTTTCATTGTATTCTGTTTCAGAAGTTGCATGCAAAACAAACATTTCTCACAAATGTTAAAGTGATGGGAAAACATAAAATGCATTTGTTTCATCTTTAGCAACCAAAATCAGATGGAATTTTATTTTCAGGCTATCCTGTAATACTAAAATTTTACAAATTTTCATTGCTGTAAATGTGTATTTCTGTTACAACTTTAAAATATGGATGTAAATATTGTCTTAGGCTCAGAAATGTTTGCTTTAGGAAAATGGTAAAATACAGGGCAAATCTGACATCCTGACATAAGTCCCCATGGCTTATCTCCTTTTTAAGTCTCTTTGCTCAGGATAGAACTTTATAAGGGAAGAAGTTCAGAGGAGTAAAATACTGACTTGTTTTCTCTCAGTTCATCTTCCACCAGCTTGATAATTTTATTTTTTTCTTCAAATGTTCTAATCTTTTTCTCACCAGTGGAAACCATAATTCTGTGAGTAGCTTTTGAATACTGTTGTTCTGGCTTTCACTGATTTCATTCCAGGCTTTCTTTTTGCCAGTGTTGCACTAAACTTATTGAATAATTTCAGTAAGGAGTGTAAAAATACAGGCTTGCTAAATTGGTGAGTATCTTCTTGTTGCCTAAACAGCCGTTTTGCTTTTAGGTCATTTTATTTTTGATAGCACTTTGCCTTTAAAGTGGTATTTAGATAAAATGATCGTTTCTAACGTGATCATTTGCCGAATATGATTATTTCTGTTGTGGTTTGTATTAAAACAGCAGGTGGGTGGAGTTTGGGGGTTTTTTGGGGTCAAATTGTGAATGATTCTCATGTGATTGAATGGTGTGTGCTGGGGCATTGCTCCCACACACCACCTGATCTCTTTATATTTCCTGTGTTGCAGTCAAAGCACAATGGAACCCCACCACACCTTCCTGTTACCGTCACTCCTCACCACCATTCTCTGTCAAAAAGTATCCAACAAACAATTTGGGTATTACTGTTTCCTGGTGGCCTGCTGTCTGCAGAGCCCTTGCAGCCCCCTTCGTAGGGGAAGGAGGAGAGGGAGCAGAGAGGATTAAAAATCACATCCCATTTCAGGATGAGGTGGTTTAGGTCTGTTTTAGTGTGATCTTTTAGTGTTTCTTTTGATAACGTGGCATACATTTCCATTGCTGAACACTGCAAAAGTTGGTCACACCTTGTAAAAACTGTATCCGACACTTAAGTTGGCAGGCATTCCTTCCTGAGATCATGTGACAAAAACCAGTGATAACAATCTGGAAAAACTCTAGAGTTTTTTTATTCAGAGGTAGGACATGGAAAGATCAAATGCTTTCCAGGCTGAACTAGTTCTTATTTAATACTCTCTTGTTTGGCTACATGGAACACTGGGCCAGGAACAGCTGAATCAATAGTCGGTCTAGCAAGAGCTATCTTATTTTTCTTCGCTTTACTGCTCTCCAGTTCAATTAAATAGCAAATGTGAAGGTGGGCAAACAGTATTTAAAATGGAGTACAATTTGTTGACGTTTTGTCTATCACAGGTTGAGATATTCCAGTACAAACACTTGCAGGATTTTGTTGAGATTGTCAATAGTGGTTTTGTCAAGGTTTTCTTCTGTGTCCTCCATGGTATGCCATACTGCAGGAAAAGGGGACGGAATCAGATGTAGGACTGGAACCCCTATAAAAAGAAAAGTGAAATTTGGAGAAGAAATAGGAGAGAAATTCTGTTAAGCCAACTGTTACATTGCCATTTAGCAATAGAGTCAGGTAACTACTTAATAAACTTGCTTTATAGGGAGTGTCACTGCAGCTTCCTTTTTACCTTCTGAAGCTTGTGACTGCATCCTATAATTAAACTCTGTGTTCCCTTAAACTGTCACCTTCCTTTCCTTTGAGTACTCTTGCCTCCTTTTATTTTTAAGGCACCTGTAGTTACTTGTTGGGGTTTTTGTTTGAGATTCTTTTCATTGTAGGATATTTAGGAGACACAGAAGGGCAGAGAAACGACTGCAGCCCCTCAAATTGAAAACTGATTACCATGACAATGTTAAGATTGAGCATTTTGAAGCATTTTTTAGTTCTCCATAAAAGGGTCTCTTACTTCTGCTCTGTAAAATAGAACCACTCTTATCTTCAGATAAGGAACTTCCACTTGAAAAGATTATATCACTGTATACATTAGATATATAAATATATATATATATGCATCAAGTATACATACTGGAGCTTATAGACAAAAGAGGAATTAAATCAGACTTCTGTTTCCTGATCATTTTTGGTGGGGGAACATTGTTTTTTCTCCAGCCTTTTTCCTATTTTACTGCTTTTCCTCTCTCATTTTTCAGCTGTGTATCTTTAAGGAATCCATTTTCCTCACTAGGTGTTGTGTTATTAGAAAAGATAAGGTGTAGTCATTGTTTTCCCCTATCAGCTTCTCCCATGTAGGATTTTTATATCCCTGGACACACAAATGATGGCTGTGTTGGATTTGTTGGACCTGGGCCCTGTCTTGATGTGAAAAATGAAAGATTTGCGGAGTTGGAGAGCCATTGAGCAGGAGACATTAAGCACAACTCAGTGAAGAGAGCACTCACTTAGAAGTGGAGAGGTGTAGCTGCCCTTGTGCCTGCTTCCAGAGCTGTGTGCTTATTTTATGTTACTCAGTAGTTTACAGCTATGGTAAAATTAGGGACTGGATTATGAAGATACCTCCCTCTTTTCCTAGGGAGACACTCTCTTCATTGAACTTGTGTTGCATTCCTTTCTGGTCAACCCTTCTGTAGAAATGTGACTCTTGCAGTCCTTACTGTGCAGTAGAAAGCTTCAATCAGAGGAGTGCCACTAATCTACTACCCTTATTTGCCCCACCTTAGTTTTGAGGATGTTTTGCTGAGTGCTTAAACTAAGAAGCACATCAAGTCCACATCCTAAACTTAGACAAGTGCTTTAATTATTGACCTGCAGCTTGACAAGTGAGAAGCAGTACTACAGCTGCTTTCCCTTTCTTTGGTCAATCCCAAAGGAAAAGAATGAACACAGAACTATCACCTAGGTGTCTGCCAGAAGAAAATGCTTAGATTGGGGATGACAGTTTCAGGTATCTGCCGAATTCCAGAAGGAATTTCAGGCATAGTGTGTCCTTTGGTATTTCTGTGTTCTACTGTCTGCACTTTTCCCGTTCTCAAGGTGACAACTATGAAATCTCCATTCTTTTTAGGGAACGCAGATACCTAATTTGAATATGTGAGGTTTGGCAGGAGTCTTAAGTCTTTAACTTTAAACATTGTCTTTAAACAAGTAGTGGCATTACTGTAACTTTGACAACAGATGTTTAGAATCTTTGTAGTCTTTGGAGACATAACCCTTAAGTGTTTCACTGCTCCTGGAAATAGTAACTAGCTGACTAGTGTGGTACGTAAAGATATCCCGCTAGATCAGGGTCACTTATCTTTGTAGGACACTGCTGCTGACAGAAATTTCCATTATCTCCATACCATTGAAGCTGTGTCCCTGCGAAGTGATGATAGGTATGTTTTATTGCTGCTTTTTTTGGTGTATGTTTTTCAAAGCTGTGAAGTTGGATTCAGAAGCCTCAAGCTGGGGCAAATAAGCTTGAAAAACAGGATCATATGCACTTGCTCATTCAGTAAATGATGCGCTTCTTCCTGAACATATACTTTAAAATACAAGAACTTCTGGTACCTCTTAATAAAAATGGAATGTGGTCATCTTCAACCAAGCCTCGATGTAAAGTACTCTGGAAATACTGTCCTTTAACAGGGTGATTCTTCAGCAGATTCATGTTGTGTAGCTTTTGCTCTGTAATGCACAAGGACAGTGAGGCACGTTAGCACATTTGAATTATTTTTCTTCTCACAAGGAAGCTTTGTCCATCAAAGAAGAAAAAGGAGTTGGTGGCTGTATTTTGCATTTGTTTAGTATTTAGAAGACCTCAAGATTGGTGCTATTACCGTCATTTTACAGAGGTGAGTTCTGAAACACAGAAGGGATGCAGTTCCCAAAAGTCACAGAGTGATAATCAGTAATGGACTCTGTTTTGTGGCTTCCAAGTGTGTGGGAGCCTTCCTCAGATGTTTTATTAATTAAGTATCAAAATCTTCATTTAGGTTTAAGATAAACCAAATTTATTGATTACATTAGTAAATATTATTAATGTAAACCAGAAAATTGACCTAAAAATCTGATTTCCGGGACTTAGTACACTTAGAAACTACACACTGCATTTTGAAATTCATCCAAAGCCCACGTCCCTCTGCTTACCAATTGCTTGAAGCCTCTGAAACCATCGAGTAGTGTTTGGAAAATAATTGGGAAAGACTGGGTTTGGTGCACCAATTAAATCCAGTAGTACAAGCAGGTCCTACAGAAGAAAGAATCTTTAATACAGAACTCTTTCCCGCAACACTACTAACAGCAATGAAACTTCTTGGTATCCTGTATAGGTCATGACCAGGTCTTTGCTAGCTCTGGCCAAACATCTGGCTTTTCTACCATGGTGCATGAGAAGAATTTACTAGCAGAACATTATTCCAAACTGACACATTTTGCTGTCTTTCTAAGGAGGGAAAAAAGTAGGCTATTTCTCTGTTCCTCCAGCTGAAGCAGGCTGCCTTACTTTTTTTTGCAGTTTGTGTGTTATATCCCTTTAAAAGAAAACTATGGTAGGTGGGGAGAAAGAAGAGGAAATTGCTTCTTCCCCTGAGAACAACAAAGTCTGTCAAGGGAAAGCCATTTTATGAGTCATAAGAAGCAGTGACAGAAGTGCCTCAGCAGTGAGTAGGGAATGTAGAAGGGAGCAGACAACCAGAATGTCAGTAGGAATCAAAGGGAATCAGAGATTGCTGTAACTTAGTACTGAGCCAGGGGAGATTTGTTCATAGGCCAATACTATGCCTGTGCTCTTTCCTTATCACTTTGAATGATCTTTCCTGAAGAAGGTGGATATCCTAGTTTACATAAATTTGTGTATTTTGATTTTTCTACGACTGCTCCTCATACTTGGGCAGGTCTAAGCAGATTCATCTGAAAAGCTCTTGCCAACCCTCTATTTTATCGTATCTCGTAAGCCTGCTTCTTCCTTTAACTTTGGTGGGTTCATAGCTTCTTGGGAATTAGGCCAATTACCTACAAATTAAATATTTTTAAAAATGCAATTTACTATTATTCATTAAGGAGATGAAATCCACTTACTATGCCCTGCAGCTGATTTGTGGTTGAACCAGGTGGATGTGGAGTAGATACCATTTTTTGAGCTAAGTGTTTAGATCCATAGAGAGAATCAGAAGGGGACCAGCGGACAAAGGCTTCTTCGCCATCAAAAAAAATGAGCTGAAGTGAAAGGTCTGGTCTTGAAGTTGAGCTGGTCTGTTGAAGGAATTGAAAAGTAAAATAACTGGCCAGAACATTAAATAAAGGACATATATTGTAGCCACATAAGGAACATCAATAAGGGTGTATTTTCAAGGTCCCTGATGGACACCTTCCTTTGGCTGTAAAACACATTATGGTGCAATGATGGTAGCAATTTATGTAGCATGGTGAGACATTCTCTAGTCTCATATCATTTTGGTTCTAGTCAAAAGTTTCATTTCTGACTATAGCAGACATGAGCCGAGTGTTTTCTGCAAAACCAGGTCACAGAAACTTTATCTCAAATAGCGAGGAGATGTGTCAATAACAACAGGATGTCAGGATGGAGTGCTAAGGTTATAACTTGACTGTGCCACAAGGATTAGTATAATTGCTACAGCTGTGCATCAGGGGAGGGGAATTACATATTTGTGGAGTTGGTAGTTTGAGGGACAAAGATCCAGTTTTCATTCATGAAAAGAATGACCATTTCTTTTTTTTCAGGGGAACTTGTAATCACTGAGGCAACTTTACCCCAGAACCAAAGCAGAGAGTGTGGAGTAGATATGCCTTTCCCTTCAACAGCACTAAAAACTGAGGATATTTATGATAAATGTATTTAAGGTCACAAAAGAGACATCTCTGTGAAATTTCTTTCCCATGTCCCCTTCTCTCTCTGTCTTTTATATGAAACCTTGTTTGAACTGTAAGCATTTCCCACTAACCTACAACATGGCTAAACCCAGTCAGGTTCCACTAAATGAACAGTTTTGGAAACTGTAGTCTTGGCAGTTGCTATAAATATTTTAACCCCTCTGAATTAACAATACTTCAAGTGAAATTGCATGATGTGGTTAAAAAGGTGGAGTCACTGGCAGCAGTCATGTCCTGTATGGGCTACAGCTCCCGACTAGCTGGAGCTGATCCAATATAAACAGTAGTGGAAAACTTCTCTAAAATGTTACTCACACAGGCAAGATGGTATTGATTATGCTCACTGTGATATATTGATTAATGGCAGTGGTTTGCTGCCCTTTGTCCTTTGCACAGGACAGAGGTCTTTTGACAGCAGTCATTTTGTGTTACGTTCTGGAGGAAACTATCCAGGCCATTTGAGTTTTAGAAAGTATTTGTATTATTGCTGTTTAACACATTTTAGTAACATAGAGAGATATCTTTGCCTATTAATTTTAAATTTACTATATATATAACTGGAGAAACTTCAAGGTAAAAATCACAGTTTCAAATCGAAGTGTCAATAGATGTGGATGAAAACATAACAAAGTCTGTTGTGCTACCATAAGTAGAGCAAAAAGGTCATAGCTAATGTATTAAACAGATGGATCCCAAAGTATATTGTTCACAGACTGTACAAATGGTAGGCTGTGCAAAGTAATTAATTGCCCTTTTGTCAAATGCTGTCATCTTACATGAAATACATAAAACAATTTTCATTTTAACATGGTGTATTACTAGTGAAAGATGCCAGTCTTTAAAGTCAGTGTGCAAGCTGTTCTATAAATAAGCATCAGGCAAATTTATTCTAAATGAAGCTTCCAAATGAAAGCAAATGTATTACAGGAGTGTTTTGTTTTGTGATTAAAAATACTGGCATATTCCTAATCTTCTCATTCTTACATATTTGCATGTCAGAAGGCATCAAATCAGTTTCTGGAAACTATTGTTGACAAGTAATTGTAGTACCTGAGCTGAGTGTATTCCTGAGACTTTGTAAAGTGTCCCTCACATTTGAGAGACACCTTTTCCTGTGAAAGCTCTGTAGGCGTATGAAAATTATTTTTCTGTAAATAGTGAATACTGAACCAGTAGATGGCACCCATGAATCTGTAATCCTCCAGATTTGTAATCCTATGAGCTTTTAGAGTTTGTAGGCTCAACAGATTTTTATGTCTAGCAATTGCAGCACTTTGAAGCAGATTTTCATAGCATAGGTAGCAACAGACTGATAACATTCTACTTGTTTCATAAATAAACTATTCAAATTGTTAATACAAGAAGATAAGCTTGCAATCCTGATGGGATAGAGGGACCTGAGTGTAACTCTCCTGCACAGCAATTAGTTCGTCTGTGTCGCAAAGCAGAATACAACTAAGAAATTTTAAAAATTAAAGATTTAGAATGCAACAAAACTTTGTCAGCGGCCCTAGATGTTACTGGATACAATAGGAACTTCTGAGGGGGGTTCTGTGCATTTTAGCTAGAAAGTAGCAAGTCTATGAAACATGTATAATTGATGTAAAATTTGTAATTTTTATATAGTATGTGTTTGTTATATATACAGATCTCTGTTCTTCTGGAAGTCAGTGGGAGTTTTATCACAAGCACAACAATTGGAGAGCCAGGCATGCAGGCTATGGAAAGAACGTGCAAGTGCCCTAAGTCCTATTGCTGTTGCAAAAGCAAATGCGAAAGAAATGAGCACACTACCTTGATTAACTGAAGCTTGTTATCCAGGGCACGTGCTAGCTCCAGTATCATAGCACAAGGCACGGCTGAATCAGTTGCTCCTACAAACACTCTCTCCTGCCATTGTTGTCCAAAGAATTTTGAGTCGTAGTGGCAAGCAAGTACTAGATGGCGTTTTGCAGAGGGGTCAAGAGTGCTGATAATATTTGAAAAGGTTTGGTACCCATATGGTGTGTATCTCTGAAATGTATCTTCTTCAATTTCCCAGCCAGCCTTCAATGTTTGAAGACGGTGCTTGATATGCTGCAATTATAAAAAATAATCAGGTCGATATTGCTTGCTTCAGAAAGATGTTGCAGACAAATTGTCATTACCTAATTAATAGTGACACTTTAGCTTGTTTCTGTGAGTTCGTGATATTTTTAAAGGCTAAATTTTACAACAAAAAATGTAATGTCACTATATAAAATAAGTGACAGCTTTGCAACCTAAGCCTTTGATTGGCTCATTTGCTTTTTTTATTTTTCCCTTTTGACTCCTGTCTTTGGAGCCTGAAGGTGTTTTGAATTATGGCCCGTTAATATGACACATTAAGATCTTGATCTCTGAAGTTTCCAGGCCAGTATTTTTTTCATGTGTAACTAGAGCAGATTTAATGTTTACTTCTTCAAATCTGAACTCACTTGTGCCCTTAAAACTCAGAATTGGCTGCAGAGACCTTGGTGTGGGTATTTTGACAATTACCATACAGAGATGCCACAGCAGTATAATAAAAAAAAATCCTCTTTGGTTTGGTTGCTTGATGTGAGGTGGTTGGGTTTTTTTAGCTTCTGTGAGAAATCTGACTTTCAAGTGACCTAAGTTGTTTAAAGGGCTATAAGAGATGGCTTGATTCCTTTAAATTAAATAAAGAATAAACATTTCAGAACAACATTTTAAAAATCAAATCCTCTAAGTGTAGCTCATGTAAAGATAAAAATTAAGACAGTGAATCTGTAAAAGAGATAATTTATTTATCTTCCTACTAAAGAGAATACCTCTAACAGCCTCAGTTATACTTCATCCAGAGTTCTGGCTAACTCTTATTGGAGGGACATCTCTGTTTCTCTGTTGAGCAACTTATTTTTATGGGTCCCTAGAGTGCTTCTTCAAGGCAGATTCCTCTCTCTTTAAGTAAACATTAGGAAAAGCCTCTAAGGGGAAGACAGACTTTGAAGACTTGTTCTGCTCTTAGTGAAGTCAGTGGGAATATTGCCATGTATTTTAGTGCTAGAACAAACTTCCATTTTGTTTGTGGTCACCCACTGAAAGCTTTTATGGCATTGTATAGTCTATCAGCTATCAGTAGGCAGAGCAAAGGATGTCTGTTATGGATTAAGGGAAATATATAAGCCTGGATGGAGTTTCCAGTGTGCACTAACCATGGTTGGCACTAGCCTTTTCCCCTAAAGGAGTCTGATGCTTTTTCTGTGTCTCAACAAAGAAGTGTCATCCATTTCAAACTCCACTATGCTTTGACAATGGGGGACTCTTCTTTTTTCCCTTTGCTGGGGGGTCTAATTTAATACACGCTGTTACCTTCTAACAGGATCATCCTATTTCGAACGTGATTTGTGGTTTTCTAGCGTAGGCTCAGCTATTTTTTTGTTTTTCTTCCTTTTCCCCTTTTCATTTGGCTGCCTTCCAGAGTATCACTGAAGAAACCACAAAACTAAATCTATAGAGATATGCACGCACACACAAAACATAAAAAGGCTGCATTTCTGCAGCCTACCAATTGCAGAGTGGCGAATAAATTTATGGTAGTTAGAGCTGTCTTAGAGCTGTTGAGTCACTGCCTAAAGGGTAGATGAAGGCTGGTGAGATGTTGCGAATGTCTTCTAGTAAACTCAGCTGTACCACTGTTTGTCTCCCGCTTGGCTAATGCAATCCAGAGCCAGCATGGCACACTGTCCTGAAGACGCCCATGCTGTGAGCGCAGAGCAGAGGTGCTGACTGGGCAGCAATCCAATCATGTGGCAACTCCTTGTGGCTCAAAGACAGTGTGCTGGAGCCTTTACTGGCTTGGGGCCAGCTGCAGGCTGGGCATGTTAGCCCAGAATTAGCACACACTGCTGCGCTTGGACCAGTGGAGTGAGCATGGTATGTGGACCAGTCCTGCACTTTGTTGTGCCAACAATTTCATCTGCCTGCCCGTTTGGGCCCCTCTAATCCCTTTTTTTTTTGTTGATACATCCATCTGAAGGAACACTTCAGAGGATTTAACAGCACAGGACCCCTCTGGAAAAAGGGGGGGCGGGGTTTGTGTGTGTCATGTATTTTATCCTTATGCATGGTCTCAGGGGATTTGAACCACTGACCAAAAACTTGCTCATGTGAGGGAAAGGACAATGGTTGTGTTGTACTTTGGATACCAAACCTGAGGCAAACTTTTTAATTAAAAAAAAAAAAAAAAATTTCATCATGCTATGCAGCCCTGGGAAATAATGTCAGCTAAAGTGCAAGCTGTGTCATGTAGGCTCTATGCAGTCTAGACTTGAACAATGATAGAGTTCATCCTACTGAATGAAAGGAATGTGACTGTCCCTTTAGTGGCCACCAAAGGCGTTGCCAGAATAGAAATAATAGATGTTCTTAAAGGTTTTCAGTAAGCGTTGTCTTACCTGTCGTACGAAATAATTTCCTGGTGATCCTGGGTATCTTTCTATCAGGATAGGGCGCAAATCGTTCTGCCACATTTCAGAAATATCTGTGTTTGCCACAACTTTTTGAATAGCATCAGAACCTAAAATTCTTGGTTGGTGAGAATACTGTAGAAGGCAGAGAAAAGGAAGGCTGCTATAACTATTTTTTAATCATAGTTTTCTTCAGAATTACAGTAAATATGATATATTGTGCTAGTTTGGTTTACTTACAACAAAAAGTAATTTTAAAAAGTTATCACTCCGAAATAATTTGCCTAATCTTTTATTTCCAGGCAAAATATCTAGTATTAAAAATATGTGAGAAAGTTCTACATACCGGCTAGCTGTAAAACTTCAACCCATGAATGGGTTCTCTGTTTCCTAATAGCTTAATTCTACATACATACAGTCGTGTCTGCAACCATGCCACCTTCGACTGAAGTTTCTACTGAGACAAACACAAGAAGCTTTGTTTCTAGTGGTAATCATGTTTAGCTTTATGCCGTGTCTGTGTTACGTGGTGCAGTACTGCAAAGAAATGCATGAGGCAGCTCATTCCCAGAGAGAGTGAAGCTGTGTCACTGTGGCCTCTGCCCACAGCGGCCATATGCGTGTGACTACACAGCACAGCGTGGCACATTTGGGGCTGTACGTCAGCTTGGTGACACATGAGTTAACCTCAGAACTGACAGCCTGTCTCCTGTGGCAACCACTAGCACGTTAGCTACCTCCCATGGGACTGCCTTTCTGTTGCCCAAGCACGGAACTTTAGGGCTATTTCAGGTGACCTGGAGTGATGGAGCCATCCTCGTGGGGCTGCCAAATGCGTGTCTTGCATGTCAACACCCTGTGCTGTTCTGGAGCGGTAGCTGAATGCCAGCTGGGATCCCCAGGGGTATCTCAAATGCCCCTGGTTTGCACCTATCCAACCTGTCGCAGTTGTCTCCTCAGGAACTTCCTGAACCACTCCTGTTTTTATAGATTCCTATTTCAGGCACTGTCATTGGATGCTCCTATAATATCCCTTCCTTATTTATATCGTATCTACTCCTGTCTTTCTCCTAATAAAAAATCCTGCTCTGTTTATTTGTTCTTTGAACTGCCTTAAATGACTGATCACACTTGCTATCCTTCAGTGTACCCTGTCTACCTCATCCTTTTTGAGAGGAGCAAGGGGAGAGAAAATGGAACATGAGCACACCATAGTTTAAACTGTAGGATAATGGTATTTTCTATTTTACTCTTTTTCTTTCTTCAAACTGTTTAACAGCTGACTTGCTTTTGGGCTGTTGCTGCATCAAACTGACATTTTCATAGATATCTGTAGTCTAACACCATCACTGTATATGTTAGCAAAAAATAATCATTCCCTCTCCTTTTCCACTCACTCCTATGCATCATTTCATGTGTGTCTGAAATAACACCTAAAACCTGGCAAGAAAGTGTACTGAGCAAAGCAGGTAAAAGCACAAGTGTTTCCCAGACTTTACTTTAAACATTTAATTCTACCTTTCTCTTGTTTCCTAGCTGTTTATCTACATGTAGACCTTTCCTCTAATTCCATTTAAGTTTAGTGAAATTAAGCAGAGACATGATGCAAAGTCACCAAATCTTATTGTGCCAATTTTAATACAGTGTTTTAAGCTGAATTTTAAGACGGTAAGGACACCACATTTTAGGATGTGCAGTTAATATTTTTAATACTAAGAAATTTAGACATGGGCTAAAGAAAAATTGCATTTCACCTGATATAAAGAAGTAGTTTTAAAAGTTTGGAAATTGTACTGTGGAAGTTGTAAAACTGTCTTTTGAAAGACTAGAAATTTAATACAGTGGAATTTAGACCAGTGTAGGAGAGGCACGGACAAGAGAAAATGTTGTCAGGGAGTTGTTCTGTTTAGGAGGAGCAGGGTGTAAGGGGAGAGAGAAAAGCTCAAGCTATGTGCTTCAAAAGAGTGTAGGAGGACAATTCAATTGAGGAAGTTCAGAAAATGTGTCTGCAGTTGAACAAGTGAAGGGTTCAGTTAGAATGGGGAATCATCTTGCTTCAAACTGTAGAGCATGCCTCGTAATTGGGGTCACTGAATCACTGTGCAAAGAAACATTTTTAAAGTACAAATGCATGAAAATACTTCAGAAGAAAGGAATCAAATTCCATTTCTAATATGGGAGATACCTTCAGATTTGGGAAGTGAAAGTAATTACAGAAGTGGTTATGAAATAAGCAAAATAAGATCTGTAGGTGACTCATTCTTTACAGTGTTGGTCAATCCCTATTTTGCCACAACAGGGAGGCAGAACAATCTATTTATGACAGAGTTGTCACTAAACCTGTTGTACTAAGCTGCATAAAACTGCAAGACTTCAAGTTCTACAAGTAGCCCACGCTCACCTGCAGGATTTTGAACTTCTGGCTCACACATTCCTTCAGGGATACAGAACTAAAGTTGTCAAGGGACAACAGTTTGATGAGAAAAGAGGACGTGGTTCTTACTTAGTGTGTGCACAGGCAGAGGTGTTCAGATGCAATGGTTCTGCGGTTAGATGGTACTGCTGACAGCACTGGGGTGTGGAGTGACTACTGGGAGTGGAATGAACTAAGTGAATTGGTGGGACTCAAGGGGGCTGAGAAAAGGAGCACTGGGGCTACGTTCGTGTTCGTTGACTAGTATGACTAAAAGAATTAGCCTCACAAATTCTTACATATATGTGTACACATACGTATGTATTATGCATAATATAGATGTATTACGTTATAGATATGTAGTCTGTACATGAGCTATACATGTATATGTAATAAGATATAATTAATAGAAGAGAATGACAAAGTATCTCATAAACAAACAACCCAACACTTACTAGACTGGGGAGTGAATAAAATCAAGGAGAAAGGGAATGACTAAGGGGAAATCAGTGAGAAAGTATGAGGGAAGCTTCATTTTGCCAGTTTGTCCTGGACCCTTATCTATTGGTGAAGAGAACGGTGCACTAGATTAGTGGAGTTCAGTTGCTTCTGACTGAACTTTGAGTTCAGCTCTTCTACAAACACCTGGGGATGGGCCCTAGAAATGTATTTTCTGTTTGGAAATTCCTGAAACTTTCAGTTGAATGTGATTTGTGGTTGTATGCTCTCCTATGTTTCATGTGGTTTAGTTCTTCACAAAGAAACTATGTTAGCGTTTCATAATGGACCACTGAGTTGTTACACAGAGAAATCTGTGGTTTAAGGCTTACTACTGTTTAACTAAACCTTGAGAGTGCTTTTTTCACTGCTTCACAAACCACGTTGAATTAGAAGCAATATAATATGGGTCTGCAACATATTAGAGTATTATATCCTTTCAAAACAATTTTGTAGTGCCTCTCAGCATCATTTCTACTTGTTTTTCCCAGATACATGTGCATCACTTCTGGAGGAGCTACTCTCAAACTAAGACACTATCCTCTGACTCACCATAATCACAATGAAAACTGGAATACAATAGAATGTTATATAGAATATAATTTCACATTTTGATCCGTCTTGCCCTGTTTGGGTTTCCCTTAATGTCACCAGCTGCCCCCGACAAACCATATCGCTCTTGCTGCCCGGTCTCGCCGAGACGTCAGACGTGTTGAAGGCGTCTTGCTCTCTGCAGCCACCAAGCTCGGGGTACGAGGAAACAAACCCGTGTCACCCACCCTCACCTGCGGCATCGGCCCCTTGGCTCCCGCGCCAAGGGCGACCCTCCAACCCGAATTCACGTTGGCGCCCAGGGCAGGAGGGCATGAGGCTGTACCCCCGTCCAGCCGCTGACCCCTGCCCGCCGGGAAGGTGCTCCCCACCTCCACCAAGCGAGGCAAGAAGCGCCTGGGAAACGCAAACGTGACCCACCTTTTCCAGGGTCCACTGTGCTCCAGCGTCCCTCCCGAGCGCCAGGTGCAGGCAGGCGGCGAGGCACAGCGCCCCGGAGAGCCGCAGAGCGCCCCCCATCAGAGAGACCCCCACCATCCCTTCCCTCCGCCTCTCCGAGCCCCGGGCGTGGAAAGGGCAGAGCCGACGCTGTGCCGGTGGAGGCGGAGGAGGGACGGACGGAGGGAGGGAGGCAGGGAGGGAGGCAGGGAGGAGGCTGCCGCAGGAGCGGCTGTGGCTGATGGAGCCGCAGCCCTGCCAGGCTCTCCCAGCCCGTGTGCCCTCCGAAACGAGCCCCGTCCCCGTAGCACGTCAGCAGTGCCGCGGGCCCGCTCCCCTCCTCCCGCCGCTCTGCGAGGGGCGGCGCGCAGGGACTCGTGATTCCCACCGTGGGAAAAGCCGGAGCCTGCGGCTTTGCCCTGAAAGCTGGTTTTGTGTTCCGAGGGGCGGCTCTGGGGTGGGCTGGGGCTCGGGGGCCCCGCGTGATCTCACCGCGCTCGGGCACCGGTGGGAGCTCCGGGCGCTGGAATGAGGGAGGGCTCTGCGGCGCTGCTCGGGCTCCTGCTGGGAACGGGCCGGGATCAGCGTTCATGGCTGATGGCCAGCTCGGAACGGATATTCGTGAAGGGTCTGACAGGTCAAAGACCTACAGAACTGCAAAGGGTTTTAATTTATTATTTTATAAACTCTTCTTAGTGTCCTTTTTAGGCCAAACCAAAAATACTTGCTAGAATCAAAAGCCACTCTTCAGGCATTTTAAATTCAGTAATTATACTATCAACTACCAATGAAGCAAAATCTGTGGTGAGGCAGCATTTTGCAGTAGACCAATTAAAATTATTAAACCAAAGATACAACAAGTTTCTGAGCCTGGATCCCTTCTCTATATTTGACATCACTGTTCATGTTCTATGATGTTGCAGAAAACATCTGACTGTTCTGCATCAAAGATATTCCTTTTAAAGTCTCCAATTTTTACATGTTTCTTAATGTTCAGGCTCAATGCCAAAACAAAAGAAAAATGACAAAAGAAAGGAAAGGGGGAGGGAGCAGGAGAAATCATATTGCTGCTATCCAGCCTATTACTGGAAAGTCAAATCCTGGAAACTACAGCTTTGCAAGTATTCAGAGTGTCTGCAAGAGTAATATTAGAGAAATGGAGCAATTTGTGATTTGCAGATTGTTGACCCAGTTTTCACTGATTTCCTAGAAAAGCTGGTGGATCTGCTGCCCAGCATACAAATGGCATCTCTGGTGGTGATAAATTTACTACAGATTCAGCATCCTTCTGGCTGATACTCAGGATGTGGCTCTATCCAAATTTTTCATATATGGGAAAACAAAGAGTTAATTTAAATCAGTGCTTCAGTGCCTTTTTTTTTTTTTTTTTTTTCCAGTCACAAAAATCCACACATTGCTTTGTTAGGAAACTGTTCCAAATGCAAAGCCAAGTCACTGGTTAATAGGGAGAAATGGGCAGCCCTTTGATTACCAAGAAAAATCAGCGCAGTTTACAGATTTTTATGCAAAAGCTCTGGCATGTCAGCAGAGATCAAGTCACAGGAAATTAGTCTGAATCCAACTACCAAGATGACAGTGATCCCAGCAGGACTACACAAAGAACAAAAATCTGTTGCCCCTCCATGAGATTTCCTGTGGTTGACCATATAATCCAGATGCTGGACAAAATTGCCGGCTGATTTGCCAGAGTTCTCATACCATTTAACAGAAAAAAAATAAATACAATAGCAACAGGAGAATTTTGAGAAGAATATAAGCTTGAGTCAGGACTAGCTAACACTGTTTTTCCTGAAGAGTTTGTGGTTGCACCAATGGTTACAGTTCTTTAATAGATTACAAACTTGGCAAGCGTAAAGTCAGATTAAGGTAGTGTTAATATCACCTACATGGGAAACACACATAAAAATGTAAGTGCTGGGCCAGATGCCAAAAAATCCTATTCAGAGAGATTGAATGGGATTTTTTAAAGGTGTTACTTTCAAAATTTGGAGTGGAGGTGTTCCCTCCCTCCTCCTCATAACTACCCCAGAAAGTTCTTTGCCTAATGATATAAAGAAGACTGAGGAAAAAAACCCCAACACATCCATTGAAATGTAACAGAAATCAGAACAATTCACAACTGAAAGCTATTTTAAAAAATAATACAACAAAGCTAAAAAAATCAAAGTTGATGGAATTTTTTTTTTTTTCCCCAGGGATTTATAAAGGAAAAATGTTGTTTAGTCCTATTCCATACCACCCTATTGAAAAGGTGTCAACAGATTGCTCAGTGGTCATCTGTTCTATTTTATACATTTTGAATAGTTGGCTTATTACCCTGAAAAATCTAATAATCAGATGTCATCTAGAGAGGGGGAAAAAAAGAAGGGAGTTTATTTGAAGAAAAGCATACACAATCTGCGACAGCATAATCTGTACAGTGTCCCTTCCTGTGCCCCAGTTGGTGTGACAGTGCCATCTACTGAAGTCCCGACGGACAGACGGTAAAGGCAGTGCTGTCAGAAGCTTTTCCTTCTGCTGACTCTCCAACATATGAGCATTTCAGGCCAAACCACCTCTCGGAAGCTGAAGCTGAAGCCACGTGCTCCGTCATTATCTTGGCTATTAACTCTGGAGAAACGCACTGCCAAATGCCGCGGATTTAACGCTCTCCAGTTTTCTTCAGAAGGGGAACTCTTGCAGCTTCCACCATTGCAAATGCGGCATTTTCCACTGGCAGAGTGAGCACAGTCAGTGTGGTTTGTTTAGGTGGTTGGTTTGTTTGTTTGTCTGGAATCGACCTAATACAAGGTAATTTTGAGGCCAGGTTGGATGGGGCTCTGAGCAGCCTGGTCTAGAGGGAGGCATCCTTGCCCATGGCAGAGGGGTTGGAACTAGTTGATCTTTAAGGTCCTTTCCAACCCAAGCCATTCTATGATCCTGTGATTTTGTGCCTGAGCCATGGCTGATTTGCCAACAGTGGTAAGCCAGCAGTTAGAATACACAGTCTGAGATTTCCAGTGTTTGGCAGCCTGGGCTACTGCAGGCTCAGAAATCCATAGGCAGCTCTTACAGCCCAGAGGGAAAGGGTGGGGTGTGTTCACAGAGAAGCACAAGGGCCTGCAGGTGCCCAGTGCTCACGCGCATCCTGTGGGTTTGAGCTGCTGTTTATCCTGCTTAACTCCTCCACCACTGATCTCTGTAGGGTTTGGAACAGCCTTTATCAGACTGTGGAGGCATTGCACTGGGTGACTCAGGTTTAAGAGATTCTGTTTCTATGGGCTGATGTTTTCACAGACAAAGTTTTAATAAGTGAAATGTGCAGGTTAACTGTAAGCACTTATTTAGACAAATAACTTTATTTCACACTTAGTACAGTAGAATCATATATATATATGATACGAATGAAGCTACCCATCTGGCAGATGCAAGGATCTTTGAGATCAGTCCTTAAGCTAGTGGGGGTAAATGAATTCCAAAGGGCCAATTACATATAATTATAAGTATGTATTTTGTTTTCAAAATATATGTTTTTACCAAGGTAAATTTTGATTCTATGCTTTTTAAAGCCTACACTAAACTTTTCACTGGTTAGTTGGAGTTGGATTTTGGGACAAAGTTCAACTAAGGGCTCAAACCAAGATGATGAGGTAATTCAGAGACATATCCACATTTCAGGATTTTATCCAAACCAAACCTGAACTTCTAACTCTTTCGGGGGAAGGAGGGGGAAAAATGAGACAATGACCTGCAAAAAAAAAAAAAAAAAAAAGAAGAAAACGAAAAGCATTTTTATATTTTGATGATAGAGACATAGAGATACTACTTCCTCTTTTTGCAAGCATTTCTTGCAGATCTTGCAGATCTTGCAAATCCTGAACGGGTGCATTTGCTATGCAGCATCAGTGTCAAAAGCAGTGTAAAAATAATCACAGCAGCATGTGCTTATGGAATTTCACAGACAAATGCACCACTCGAGTCTTCCAAGACACTGCCTTTTTTTTAACCCAGTTAGATGACACGAAAATAAAACATCAGATAGGTGAATAGAAATGAATATATTATGTATCCATTTTCAGATACAAAATATCCAAATGCTAGTGGTATTACTTTCTAACTGGAAAAACATGATGCATTTTTAGAGTTATAAAACAGTTGTTCCAAATGCAGTTTGTCTACGTAGACCTTGTGGTCCATACAGAATGAAAAACAGTTTTTGTTTATAAAAGCAAGTAAATACAATAAAAGTTACCCTTGTTTCCTGGTATCTTGTAGATGCAAGAGAGAGTGATTCCTAAAGGGCAGCTGGCTTCAGCAGGGAAAGCTGAGCTGTGAAAACAAGCTAACCATCTGAGGGAATGATGTGGACTCAGAAAAAAAAAAAAGGGACATTGATGAAATCCACAGGAAATCACTAATTATGGTAGTCATAAAAATAACAAACCAGAATGCTTGCCCTGTCAATTACTGCAGACAAGGCTAATGATGTCATGGTGCTGCTACACAGTCACACAAAGTCAGCTGTGCCTATGGACAGATGTGTGTGCTGCTCTATACACAGATGCTGAATGCAGAGCTGCTTTCAGATGTGTTTTACACGGAGATCTTTACAAACAGAACAGGTTTTGGATGCTTCAGGAATATTTGTAGAAAGTAACATGGCACAAATACTGACAGCAGTTTGGTTTATTTTGGCTGCTGTTTTCCTGTGCTCTGTAATAAATTGACTTTAACTAATCCACCTTCTGATTTATGAAAAAGCAGATATTATGGCTTAGGGCAGCAAATTAAATGGCACCAACCCTATTGGATGGTAGAAAGCTGAGCTTCTTTACTAATAAGTATAATCGTTGCCCAGTGACTGTGCTAATTCCTAATATCCATCTGGTATTGTCCATAAACAGCTATTTTTAGGGCTGTTACTCAGAATGTGAGAAGCTTGCTGCACTTTAAATGCACTAGAGCATGTGTTGTGCTAAACATCAAAAATCATGTTTATGGAGGCAAGCTCTGTGTTTACAGTGGTGGCGTGTGGGAGTCCCACTTTAGAGGAAAAAGGAAACGAAGATTGCTCAGATTTCTGGTGCAGAGCTTTGGCAAGAACATCCTCTATTCATGGAATAGCCTTCATTAAGAAGTCCCAGGGTGGTTTTTGGCATTCAAAACCAGTAAAAAGCAGAATCAACCATTAACAGTTTCGGTTTAAAGTACTTCCAGATTTTGACAAGAAGCCGCAGGCTAATTATTTATCAAATGAACTGGCACCAATCAGAGCACAGATCTGGTTACACTCCGAATCAGCTGCACCGTGTAAAGGTCTGATGCAAAACAGGGTGAAGTAAGCGGAAAGACTCCCTTCAGTTTCAGTGGGTTTTAGGCCAGGCCTCAGGAGTGTAAGATGAAGGAAATGAGAACGTGTGTTACAAACAGCGCTATAAATGACAAGACACTAATCTGCTTCTCCATCTGTGTCTCGCTGAGCTGAGCATTAGAAGCCTTTGAATTTCTGTTGACAGTTTGCCTTTTCCAAGTGTTTTTGGTCTAGTATATAATTTAAACTTCAGCAACTTCCTATGGTAGGGGATATAATTTTAACATTTGTACACAGAAACTGAGTCCAAATTCAAGAAGAAAGATTACGGGTTATCTCTTCACAGGGAGCTTTTGGACTGGAGGGAGGTTACTGATGCAGTTTTGCCTTGCGGCCAGTTTTATTTGGTACTTTTGCCGAGTATCTTGCGTGCAGAGATTTGCTGCTGATGCAAGAGTGGCATCATTAACGCAGAGCAGGAAGACAAGATTTGGGTGAATCAGAGTATTAGAAGGGGGACCGAAACGTAGTGGCAGACGGCGACAGTAATGTCCGAAAGGGCCCGGAGAACTGAGTTCCTGCTGAGCTGCACTCAAGTCCGCGGGGGCTACCAGGAGGCGACGGGGACGCTGGAAGCCCTTACCAGCTCCCAGGTCAGCGCGGCCACAGAGAAGACCAGCGCGATGCTGTGACACACTAGGTCAAGTATTTCCTGTGCAGCGGTGGAGGGCCTGCCCGCGGCCCTGGGGACACCCCCGGGGGCTGCGCCGCCCCCAGCCCGGCGGGGTGAGGCGGGGGCGGCGCGGGTGGCGGGACCCGCGGGCTGCGGCGGGCGCGGGGCGCGCCCCGAGGAGGGCGCGGGGGCTGCCCTGGCGCGCGGCCGGCGCTGGCACAGCCCCGGAGGGCGCGAGCTGGCGCCGACCCAGCCTCTGGCACAGCTGGAGGCGGCGGGGGCTGGCGAGGCGGGGGCGGTGGCGGGGCGGTGGCTGCAGCTTGGAGTGCCGCGGAGCCCCAGTGCCGGCGCCGTGCCGTTCCACCGAGCCGTTCCACCGTCCCGTCCCGTCCCGCTGTAGCGGTTCGGGGCAGCGCCCGCCACGGGCGAAGAAAACTAACGGAAACTCTTTCGGCGAGCCCTGCGCCTGCGCCGCCGCGCGCGCGGAGCCCCCCCGCCCACGCAGGGTACGCCGGGGCTCGTGGTTCGCCGGGGCTGAGCGGACGGTGCCCGAGCGCGGTCGCGGGACTACAGCTCCCGGCAGTCCCCGCGGCGCAGCCCCGTCCCGTCCCGTCCCGGGCGGCGCTGGAGTGTGCGGGGAGCCGCGGGGCTGGGGATGCGCGAGCGGCCGCTCCGGCCCGGGACAGCGGGGCCGCAGGTGAGCGCGGCGGGGCTGCGGGCGCCGCCGCCGCCGCCGCCGGAGGCCGGCGCCGGAGAGCGGGGTGCGGGGGCTCGGGGCCGCCGCCGCCGTGCCGGGGAAGGGCGGGGGCGGACTCGGAAAGTTCCTGCCGCGGCGGCGGGAGCGGCGGCTCCGGCAGGGGCCGTGTCCCTGGGGAGCCCCCGCCGGTTCCCCCCTCCGGGGGAAGCGCCGTCGCGGTGGCAGCTTCGCACTGGGTGCCCCGGGGTGGGGGCGACGGGCCGAGGCCACATCATCTCCGGAGATGGTGCCGGCGGGGGCGGGTCGCGCAGCGGGGATTTAAACCTGGGACGGACGGACGGACGGACGGGCGGGTGCCGCGCCGGGCCGGCTGGGGCTGCGTGACCCGCGGCAGGCGCGACGCGTCCCGCCGGTCCCTCCCGGGCTGTGTGGGGGGATCCGCTGTCTGTCCCGGCGGGAACCGGCACCCGCGGGGGTAAGGGTAGCCGGGGGAGTCGCTGGGAATGGGGCGCGACGGGCGCGCCTCTTCTCGCAGCGGGTTAAGTACCGGGAGTTCGGGAAGCTGCCCGGGAGCTGCTCGGTTTGGGAACAGCCCCGCAAGGAACGGGAGGGTCGGCGCTTCTGGGCGCGGGGAGGCTGCGAGCTGGGAGCAGATGAAGGGGGCAAAGCCTTCCTAGCCTTTGTACCTTTCTACTCTTTAGGTTTGGGGTTTCCTTTACATAAATAAAATACAGAGTTGTGGACTGCACGTAAATTTCAACGTGCGCTTATTTTATTTGATGTTCAGAAGAACTCAGTCCAAGTGAGCCAAGTTTCTATGGCTTTCCTTTCTTAGAAAGATCCATTCTTCCCCCCCCCCGAGTAGCAAAAATAGGCTTCTTTAAAGGCTTATTTGCAAATACAGGTGGTGTGAAAAGGCTTTGTCAATGCAAATGCATCATACTTTTTGTAAATATAATTGATGTTCTAATTAGGCAGCTGTAGGTGAGCTTTTGCAGTGTGTTTTCGCTATCTAAATTAAATTTGCTTAGTAGACTCATTAATTCTTTCTCATCATAAGGCTTTTCTGTTCTCTATTATGTTGGTTAGGCATTACTGTAATTCTAATCCACCCCTAAGGCTTTGTATTTGCTCACTCTGGTATCTCTGAGAGGTAAGGGAAAGAAAACCAGTATCTAGAGAACAAAAGTCATCTTCAGGCAAAGTTGAAGGCACTGTGAAGCTGCTTTCTTGAGAAAGGTTCTTAAGGGTTGCTGTTCTTACTCTTCCTGTTTTTGACCTTCATCTGAATCGCATTTAGCGTGTTCTCTAAGGCAAAAAGTTATCTTTTCATATGTTGTTGCTAAATGTCCAGCAACTCTTGCATATTTGAAGACAACAGTTTCTAGATACCTGTGCTAAAAATCTGGGAATTATCACATTGTTCTCTCTTATGGAGCCCTTGTTAGGAATTTTTATTACAGTACCAAGAACTTCTTTTCCTTCCAGTACTGAAATTTGTGTACCTCTCTTTCCTATTTACTTTTCAGAATGCAATGACAATGGAACTTTAAGTTATTACCCTGGTAAATACCAGGAGTGCATAGTCTGTTAAACGGACTGTTTTACCAATTCTCAGCCTTATTTCTAGTAAGGACAGCTTATGCTAGGTGCAATAAACTGTGGCATTTCTCTTCTGAAATTTCATTTCGAGAGTGATATTCTTTCTGAGATTTTATTTTTTTTGTACATAAGGGAAGGAAAGAAAACCTTTTCGTGTGGTGGAAGTTGCATGGGGAATCTAGAAATTATTCTTTTCAAATATTTCAGTTGCTCATGAAATGCTTGAAATATTGAATTGGGTAAAATAGCATTTTGTAACAAGTATCTTGAGCCCATGCTCATGAAATTTTTTATTTTAAAAAATTGTAGCCAACTTGCTGTTTTAATCAGACATGAGTGTAATTTTTTTTTTTTTCCAAAGGAACCAATGCTCAATTGTAAGCTCTGCATATCTTTCTGTAGTTGGAGTTTGTGCAAGACATTTTTCAGTTGTCTTGAATGACATTATTAAAATCCTGAGTACATGCTACGTAGTGTTTGAGTTTTGACTATATGTTGGTTTTTTTTTTTTTGACATTTTAATGCATTTATTAAATTTCCTTCCCTACCCACCAGCTTCTCAATATAGACCTACAGAGCAGAGCTGTGGTCTACTGCCCCCTCTCCCCACCTTTTTAATTTTTTTCCTTTTAACTGCTAAGTACTTTGCTCTGACAAATTACTGTTAGTTAGAAGTTGTGGTAACATTGGGCAGTGTTAGATCTGATTTGTCATATGTATCATACAGTGGGAAAGTAGTTGAGTTGAACTTGTAAGTAAAAAATGTTACTAAAATAACACATTTGAGTAAAAGAAGTTGGTGATTCCACCGCTTCGAAGTAGAGCGGTTATGACACTGCTATGCGACTTTATGCATTTCGTGTGAAATGACAACTTTATCTTTTCCCCTACAGGCAGACTACAACGTTTCAAAATGCTGGAGATTATCTGGGTGAAGCTAGAGATTACATTTAATGTGATTCGGTCTTCAGACATTCTGCTCCTCCATTTCACGAGCTAAAATGTTTTATAAAAATGAAATCAGATATCTTCACTGATCTCCAGGTTAACTGTGTCCTGTGAATTCAGAGAAACCTTTCTGAAGGAGGAATAGATTCATCACATACATGGACTTCTGTTGTTACTCAAGGATACGCTTCTTTTCTTTTTTTTCATTCTGAAAAGCTATCTTCATGAAGATGAGTCTGCATTTGAGATATGATCTGTGCAATTAGGTGAATTAGGATACTTCTAATGAATTGCCAACATCTATTTCCATCTGTTTCTCCAGCTTTTGTTTTTTAAGGAAAATGAAGGACAAGTATAAAACAGCAGAGCTGATGTGTTTCTGTGAGGCCTTTATGTAAGCCTCTGTTGTCTGGATGTGGTGCTAAAGGACAGGCAATCTGCTTTTGATCAGCTGATTGTAACTGCAGAAAGACAACCTTTAATTTAAAGTAACTTGCAGCTGTAATTATTTTGCTCTTTGGCTTGCACGAATGAAAGGGAAATTTAAGTTTTACTGGTCATTTTACTGAACTAAGAAAGGGAAACTTACATTATCCTTGTTTGCATTTCAAACTAAGAACTGATAACGCATTTTTTCTTAGAATTTGACTACTAGGGAGATCTTGACAGAGTAAAGCAAGTCAGATGTCAGCAAACGACTCTTCTCCCCCATCCTTACAGAAGTTTTCCCCACCTACGTGTCATGTTGCTGCACCACAGACCCCAACTTTGTCTTCAAGTCCCCAGTCGGGGATCTCCAGTCGACTCTCCAATGGCAGTTTCAGTACCCAGAGCCTCACCAACTCCCGAGGCTCTGTGCATGGGATCTCCTTCCTTCTGCAGATTGGTCTCACTCGAGAGACTGTCACCATTGAAGCTCAGGACCTGTCCCTCTCTGCTGTTAAAGACCTCGTGTGCTCGATAGTTTACCAGAAGGTATGGTTTAACCACATTCTGTTCATGGCATCACATGGTAACAGACCGCTTAGTAATAACAGTGTGTGACTGAATGGTGCCAAGAGGTTTGGCACAGTGGCAAAGATCCATGTTAGGTATTAGCAGGTATGCACAAATTTTTCTAACTCTCAAGGTAAAAGCTTTTCATTCAAAAGGAGTAAACCCTCCTGTTACTTTCTCGCTTGTGAAATCTAGCAAAAGAAGATGTAGTAGTAAATTTTCTGCAAGAATTATTTTTCACGATATGGAGAGTATGTTCTTTCAGCAATTGTCACTGATACCTTAGGTTTTATAGTTTATGCTTACTATTGTTAAGGAGTATTCTTGGAACTGTATAGCCAGCCCTAATGCAAGGACCAGTTGTGGCTATAGATGTGCACTGCACGCTTGCAGACTTGCAGGAAGGAAATAACACTGATCTTGCTGGTTTTGCATCCAAGTTTTATCTTTATTTAGGTTTGGTAGGTCAGATCCTACTAAGCAACCTTAAAAGCAGTTAACAGTATTTCATAAATAAAAAAATAATTGCTCTTTCCCTACAAGGCCAGGGGTGAGTGAGAGTGAGGGAATTGAAAGTGAATTATTTTGTAGGAAATTGTTTTCTCTATGTCTTTCATTATTGTGATTTGTGTTTATGGTTGGTTAGTTTTATATGAATTTTTTGTACTTAATAGCTTGAAAGAATGTAAACTCATATAATATATGTTTTTTCCATATGCTTGTGTTATCTTTTTTCCCCATCTCATTACTTACTACATCTTCCATATTTTTACAAACTAGTTGTCAAGCAAACCAATTTCAGAATAACTATCAAAATGTAGTTCAGCATGTTAGTTCCTTTCTGCAGAGATGACTTATTTGGGTCGGCTTCTTTTTTTTTTTTCCTCCATATACCCTGTGTGTTAGCTACACCTTTTTGCAGCCATTTTAGGGGCTGCTTTTTCTTTCTAGATGAGCTCTTTCTCTTTGCATCTGCATATTTCCTGTCTTCTGTCTTAAAGAAAGATGAAAACAAATACACTTACACTTACTTTTCTTTTTCCTTTCTGCTCTCTTGGCAGGCTCAGCTAAACGTTTAGCTCAAGTTCTTGTTGTAGCTCAAGAAACTTCTTACATGCTGAACCTAATTTACTGCAAAAGTGACGAGGATTTCATGATCAGTTTTCCTCTTTTGTCTGGCTTTGCTGCAGTTTTTGCTCTCCTGTAGCTGATGCTATGAGTAAATGACTGCTCAGTGAAAACATGTTTGCAGGCAGCAAACTGATCAGGAAACAACCTCACGTGTGGTGGATTTGTCTTTCATAAGTAGTTTTGCAGCCACTGCCTCTGCCCTCTATTTGACAGCAAAAGGTCCCGCCTTGACTTTTTTCCCTTAGTTCTGTTGACTGTTGCAAGATTAAATGTTCTGGATTAGTATATACATAAGACACTGTTATTCTGTGTAGTCATGTGTATGGCTACCTTTTTTTCCTGGTTGAAAGCTTTGAATTTACTGGGTACGCTGTTGAGGCTCAACAGTGCAAAAGCTTCCCTTTCCTCTGGTATTCGACAATCTGCTTCAACCGCCTTGTCTTGATGTCATTTCAGGGTACTGTATAGTTTGTTCTTGTGATAGTTCTGTACTTAGCAGTATCTACTTACTGTTGCATTCTTTAGTGAATAAGGAGAAATACTTTTTTTACTTGAAATAATAATTTACAGTTTTTCTTCCTATTTGAGTGTTATCTTTACTAGAGTTAAATCGATGTTTCCTTACTTTAAAATCACATTTCAGACTTTTGTTCCTCTACATATCTGGAACAAAATAAAACTTTAAGGAGTCCTTCATTTACTTGGGATCTTGAACTACCTGCCTAATTGTATTTGAGACTACAGTTACAGTATCAAAAATGTTGATTAGGACTAGAAGATCTCCGAGGAGGCTGGATATTAACCTTTGTAAAACTAATTATAGCATCCTCAGACATTTTCAGAAAAATAACTTTATGCATTACCTTTATTTCTTTCAGGGGAAATAATCCACTGGGGGAAAGGCAGTCCTGCAAAAGCAGTGTTGGAGAGCGGTTTAGTTAGGGAAAAAGTGCTGTGTTTACCTAAAGCGTTTTCATAGCGCTTTACATAGTCCCAGCCTTGCTATATTGTTGATGGTCACCTGTGCTTTCTGCTTCAGATACTGGTCTTCTGTGTAGCTCTTTTGAGTTTTACAGAAGTGTGATTAGAAGCAGCATCAACAGAACTGAAACTAAAGAGGCATGTGCCTGCAAGGAGAGCGAGATGAGTAATGCAAATATTTGGTGTGTCTCTTAGCTCTGTTACAAATCTTATAAACATCAGGAGATGTTTTTACTTTTTGAATGTTTTTCTTTAAACTTGAAATTTTCAAGTTTAAAGTTGAATTTGAGGGGCACTGGGTTAGGGTTATTTTATATTGGAATGCTTAATAGAAGTCCTCAGAGAAGACAAACTTAAGACTTTATAGGGATGCTTCAAAAAATTCTTGCTTATGGTCTCCGTCTTCTCTGTTCATTCCTTATTTAGATTGCTGTGTATTAAAGTATCAGACATAGTTCGCAGGGGCAATCTGAAGAGGAACCTAAGCATCAGTAGATATGGCTGCTGGAACAGAGGGAGTCTGTTTAGAAGCAGAAAATGTGTAGCAAAATCTGCAGGTGGACAGTGTGTGTCCTTGCACAATGATCAAACATTGCAGAGTCGAGTTCTTAATCCTGTTTTGTGTTGGAATATTGTTTTTCCATTCCTCATGTGAGAGCACGTGAAGTAGAACAAATGTATTACTAACGTGAAGTAGAACAAATGTATTACTAACGTGAAGTAGAACAAATGTATTACTAACGTAAAACTAGAAACTTGCGATGTGGTGATGCTCCGTTGCCTGCAAACAGAGAATTATGTAGGACAGCATACTATAAGTGCTTTATTCTAGCTTTTTTTTTTTTTTGTTCTAGTTAAACTGATAGCCATGAGTGGAAAACGTTTGATTTTTCTGTGCTATTACTTTTGTAATATCAGGACCTGCAAGATTTATTGTAACTTCTTCCTTAAACTTAAAAATCTTCACTTTCATGTTTCTGCAGCTTCTCTTATCTGCTTTTTTTTTTTTTTTTAGTTTACAGACACGTCCTTCATAATTTTCACTTTCAGTCATGCTCACTATTCTCCTTCTTTACATATGTTTCCTCTGATGGCTTTACTACATTTTGCTCTGAAATAGACTAATTGCTCTCCTACTGTTGAGTGTTTGTCTGAAATTCTCCTGATTCTTTAACTGTTGTCTTCTTTTTTACTTGAATACTGATACATTATTTACCCATGCACTCTGTTCCTTACTCTCCCAAACAAGTTTTTCTACTTGACTGAACCCATCCAAGCAGTCAGCACTTAGCATAGTCAAAGGGATTTTTCTTATGTCTTACTTACTGGATTTTTCTTGTGTATTTTCATCATGTTGTGCTCTTGCATGTCTTAAATAAAATAAAAAAAGCCAATCAAACTTATTTTCTCACTTTCTTCCTCCTTTTTCCTCTGTCCTTATATATTTCTGGTGTTTCATTCATGTTTACTGCACTCGTTTCCTGTCTGTTTATCTTTTTCATATCGATTTTGATTCAGGCTAGTATTATTTTGTGTCTTAATTCACCCCGGAAAGTAATTTTTCCTTCCATAGTCTGCCTGTTTCTGGTTTTCTCTTAAACCTTCTTTGCCAACAGTGTTTATAATTCTACTGTTGCTGAACTCTTCCGTATGTAGTGCTTTGATTTTTTTTTAATTTCTTTCTTCAAAGTAGTCTCATATTTGTCTTGCTTACGTATAGTCTTGAAAACCTTATCTGGCACCTGGTGCTTTCATCTTGATTCCTGTAACTCTTTTTTATTTGGTGTCATTGCTTTTGGTAGAAGTAATATTTTTGTTATGTATTTTCTTCATCCTATCATGATCATTCTCTTTAAACCTTGTCTATAATTGTCTTTCTCTCAAAAGCAAATTAACAATTGCATATAATCTCATTTCTACTTGATTATTCACTTCCTTTGCGCTTCCTTGTTCCTGCATCTTATTTTTTGGCTATTTTTTTCTGTGATCTCTATAGGCAGAGTCCTTCAGGTGTAATTTTGTGTCCTCTTCCAACAGTATTTACATTTTCTTACTAGAGTTGATTGTCTGTTTCCCACCACATTATGCTGTTTTGTCTTGAATTTCTGCCACTAGCTTCTTACATACTTGTATTTAAATCTTCAAAATTCTATACTGTGTAAGGTGTTGCGAATGCAGTCACTGGAAGTACAGCTGTGTTCATAAGGAGTTAAATTTTGTATATGACACCTGCTTGTGAGTCTTTCTACTGTTTCTGTAGTTTCGTACTTGCATTGTTCTTATAAATGTTGAAGTTCTGGTAATGTTGTATTCCCAGGTTAATAATTCATATAATCTGAATTGAATGTGATCCTATTAGTGTGTATGCACTTTTTTGATAGTTCTGCCTGGTTTTTTAATTAGACTATGTGGGATTTAATTTTCAATAATTGGAGTATGGCTGAAGTCTTTGGATTGTTTGGAAAACTAGCTGGTTTTCTTTGACAATGAAGCAGACTAGGGCGTGAGGAGGAGGGAGATGAGGAGATGTGTTCAAACATTTTGGTTTCATAACCTTGGGAGGAAAAAAAGCCTGACGCAAATAACATACAAATGTATCTGTAGAATTTTCTAACCAAGAGACATTTAACTGTGTATCTGTATTATTGATGTATCTAAGAACTTAAATTTTAAATGGAGCTGAGTTAAAGTAGTTTGGATAGCTGGCTCTTCAGTGAGGGCTGCTGAAGGGAAAAAAAGTATTTACTTTAAAATACTTTAAATTGTCACATGAAAAGACCAAAACGTGGAATAATATGCGTAGTTTTCCAAAGGTTTGAACGCTGTTAGGGTAACGGCTGTCTAACCAAATTGTGGCGGAGGTGTTGACTTGAAGCTTAATATGATTTCTCAAGTGTTAACTGATGTTTTACTAATAAAAGATAAAGAAGTAAAAGAATAATTTTACGAGGATCATGTTACAATCCATCCATATTACAAATGGGTCTTTACCACTTTTGAAGTGTAATAAATAGGTAACAGTACTGCAACCATCATTCTGTTTTATTTCTCCAGGTTAAACGTGTAATAGTTCATGGTATTTATTTTTGAATGACTCTAAAATGAATGTAAATCATATTCTCTATCCATCAGCTGTGCTCAAATCTTTTTTCCCCCCTACTGCTCTACCTTCTTGTCATCTGCTTTCTTCATATGAGCTAAATAATTTAGCAGAGTAAGAAAGAGTTGAGGCATACTTGTGAATACATGCTTGTGAGAAGGTGGGAGCTGGGCAGTTACTGGGGGTATGGTGGTTTTATATGTGGGGCAGATCAGCATTTCCAGTTTGGTAATAGGTTTGCATGCTGGAAAACCTAGCCAAGCAGTAGTCCAAGTATGTCTGTACTGAAGCATCTGAGGAGGGAAAGATCTGCAACATGTTTGAAGCTAATTGTCTGTGTGATAATGTGATTTGGCACATGATTCTGAAGAGTGGGAGTGAATAACTGGGTAGGGATGCAGGATAATAGAATGGAGTGATTTCAGCAAACGAAGAGACTTTCCAATGGTGTTTTGCCCCATTAGACTTTGGAATTAACTTTCAGTGGTTTGAAGCATTTGTTTTGAGTTATGATGGGTCATGAGATATTGGACCTTGAAACAATATCCTCCTACGCTTTTCCCTAGTGTGAATTTTTGGCGAGTAGTCCAGACCTTTGTAAAGCAAGTCCTGGAACCTGAAGTAGAGGGATTTTTTCAGTTACTGCCAAGATAGAAAGAAGCCTCTGTTGTGTTTTGTTCAGCAGTACTGACCACTGTATGTTGAGTTCTTCTGGATAAAAAGGACAATGTAATGTACTATCAATTAAAGCTGTTCATACTGTAATACTTGCAGTATAAGCATTCTAGATAACACCAGTTGTTTTTCCTCAGTGTAACTGCAGTAATGCACTAGTAGTGTTCCTTGTGCTAGTACAACCCAAGTACTAAGGCTTGCATGTATTCTTGATGTAAGGCGATGATATCGGTATACCAGAGATTAATTTTGGAACAGTCTGTTGCATACGTAGACTTCCCACAAGTGATTTCCTGTAGCTAGATGCACTTTTGGAACTGTTAACACTGGGAACAGTCATCTCTTTGCTTTTAGGAAGCACAGTAATACTAGGATTAGCAGTTTATATGCTCTGAGTCACTGTGCAGATACTTTGGGCTTTTATGCAGGGAAGTAATGGCTGTATAATCCCGTAAGATAAAACAGGCTTAAAAAAATTCTGCTTTGAGTTTTGTTTTCAAGTTTACATTATGAGCTCTTAACACTTCAAAGGAACTGGATAGTGTTTGTCCTTAACAGCTTCATGTAATTGAGCGTAAGGAAGGCTATAAAAGCTGTACTTTGCTGCAATACAAGAGAGAAAAATTTGGTAGTGTACAACTTGAACGTAGTTCAGCTATTGAACATAGTTTAAGCTTTGCGTAAAATTTCTGTTAAAAGATACCACTTGAAATGAAAAACTTGTTAATCGATGAGGTTATTCTTGGCCAGCTGTCTGCACATAGCCTTCTGGCCAAGGTGCTAGCAAGGAATGCTGTATTCCCGAGTGTACTGGGGAGTGGAAGAGAGAGCAGGACGCTGCACGCCTGTAAGGAGCCAAGCTGCTTGCTTGGAGCTGATTGCTCCCCCCATGGAAGCCCGGCCAAGTGCCTGAGACTTGGGCTCTGACAGGCCACCTGCAGCTCATCAGCGCCGGCCATGCAGAGGGCAGTCAGCCAGTGTTTCCACTGCATGGGTGCTCAGGGCTGCAGTGGGGGCAGAGGAGAGTGATCTGGGCTGGGGGGTGGGAAGGAGCAGTCGGACAGACATCTTCCTGGTAGGGTCTGTTCTTTTATAACAGAAGGGGATGGGGGCGAGATGGTAAGGAAAGAGTAGGATTTGTTCATCAATCTTGGAAAGTTTTGTTAGGGATGATTGAATCTGACATCCTACTGGCAGAGGTGAGGCTGCTGCAGCTCTCTGCTGCGTGTCCAATCATGGCCAGTAAGATTGACCACATATTCCCTGTAGGCGCCAGCACTTGGATACAGGTTTACAACATGTACACGTGTACACGCGGATCGAAACAGATCAACAGTGTGTCTGTCTGTGAGCACTCACATGAGCACAAACAGCACTAGTGGTGTCTGGCTGAACCCTTCTCTGGTGGTTCAGGATGAAGGTCTCTTAATGGGGAAATAGCCACACAGACACATTCCCACACCCCCAAGAAGAAACCATCAACCAAAAAAAAAGTGGATGTTTCTAGCAGCCAGGCTCATAAACTCTCTGCCAAGTATCAGCTGCTGGATCTTGATCTTTCCAGTTGCTGGCACCTGGATATTCAAGCTCTTGATTTCATTTACTCTAATCTCTATAGTCACATCACAGGTTCCTCCACGTCTAGTTGCTGGTATTCAGACCCCCCATACACACACATGTGCTCAGAATGAGAGAAAATAATCCAGGGAAATATTTAGAAACTGAATTTAATGAAAGATAGGGCAGATGATGCTGATCATGCACAGGACATGATCAGATGGGCAATTGTTCAGCCCAACCCTTATTTACAGGTGATGAACCTTTTTTAATCTTTTTATCCCTTTATTTTTTCCACACTTATTCCTTCTTTGCCTTTAATTCCTTCCACAAACATTCCATAATAAGTATTGTACAATCCAAATTCCGTAGCATTTTATAATCAGTTCCATACCACCAGACAGCAACCCCTCTCAGCCCAAAAGGTGTTTTAGTGTTGACTTGTCTTGATCAATTTATGTGTGGAAACTGGGTCTGATGATGTCCTGAGAGCCCTGGGAGGGACTGGACAGGGTATCCCTTCCCTAGAGTCCTTAATTTGGTTTCCCACTTGCCCTTGTTTCTCTGTGCTCCCCTGGCTTGTGGAGATGGGCCTTTGGTGGGCTGAGGGCTCCTGTGATGGGTTTGGGAGTGCCTGGGCAGGGTGCTGTAGGGGCTGCCCCACCTGCTTGGTTCCTCTGTGCTGCTTTGTGTGCACGCAGACAAACACCTAATAGGCAGGATAGGTGAAGGACCTGTTGCAGGGTTCCTCAGCTACCGCCTTTTCCTGGATTCAGGAAGATCTCGTAGCAACTGTGACTCTGTAGTACCAATGAATAGGTTACTTCTGTTCTTATGCTTTAAGTTTTTGGAGTTATTGTTTCAGAAGTGGAGATTAGGCATGCACAGTACATAGAAAAATGTGTCCTGGTGAAGTCTTGTCACATATGATGGAACCTGTATATGGAGCTGTGTTTAGTAAAAGACTCCTTGTACTCAATATTAGCGGAGATTGTTCCTAAGTGTTGTTAGACCTGGGCTTGTGATTCTGCAGCTCAGTCTAGGAGGTACTAACCAAGCTCAAGCTTGTAAATAGAAGAATTATCTTTTAGGGGGTTAATGTCACAGTTACAAAACCAGGCTATCTTTCACATCATTTCATGCATGTGTATGTATATTTGTTTTGAAAGAATAGGGCAGTAAAGCGTCACAACAATATGAGAAACATTCACAATACACAGCTTAAAAGGTCAGTTTAATTAATTGAGAACCAAATGAGGGTATTGATGCCAACAGTTTTAACAGTCTGCAGTAGATGATTTTGCTTTTTTTACAATACTTTTACTCTGTAGAATTTAATTTTGCATTTGTCTGGAATTTATTTGAAAACCAAATCTCAATTATAGTTGTTATTTACAAACTCTGGAATTAATGTTGATGCTACTTTCTAAGGAATGTAATGTCTCATTATTAATGATTACACTTGCTGTCACAAAGAGGACTTGAGTATTCATCTCTAGTTTATTGTGTCAGCTAATGCTTTTTAGTAATGAAAGTTAATGTAGTAATCCAAGATTTGCACATGAAAAGGGGTAAATGGTGCATATGCAGAATAAATACGGTCATAGCATTTAAATAAGTGCTGCTTGGTATGTGTTTATGTGATCTCTGGTTACTGGGATTGGGGGAATATGTGCAGGGATGTTCTGGCAGCTGCATGGTATGTTTATGGTCTCAAAGAGTAAAACAAAAAAAAAAGAGAAACAGTGACATATCTTCATCAAGAGAACGAGACTTAGACCTGTGAAGTATCTTAGAGGTTCCTTAATATCTGTGGTTTATAGGTGGTTCTGTGAACTTTAATACAAAGAGGCAATAGTCCACCCTGGTTCCCTGGATCATGAGTTGTCCCTCCTGGCAGCTGAAAGTAATATTGGCATTAATAAAAAAAGCTGTGTTTATCTGCAGGCAGATACATACCATAGTCGTGTTGATTTTTATCTCCCTTTTGTTGTAAGTAAGTTTTCAGCAGCATGATGCAATTGATAGGAGTTATCTTGCGGATACAATTGATGGTAGCATTGAGGTGGTACCTTCCTCTTGTTGATACTAGCATTATGATACCTAGCTTAACAGTGCATATAGTATCAGGGAACAAAACCTCACAGCACTTATTTTAATGATGCAAATATAACTTGTTTTCTTGTCCATCAAGGCATGGTGGAATTTCGAGTTAGAGCCTAAAGTAGGTTTATGTACTGTTTCACTTATAAAGAACTGTTAGTTTCCTTGAAAGAATTATTAGTGTGCTGCATCTATGCATGCTCTGAATACAAAGCCAAGTCCTGTGCGTGCTTGCAGAGATACTGAGACATATTTGGGCAGCACAGCTCATTATCGAGCTTTATATTTGCTTTCCTAATACAAATGATCTTTGGGCAATTGGAAAAAGAATAGTTCCAAAGATGGACGAAGCAGCCTGCTTCTTTGGCATCAGCCCAGTAAATCAGTTTCTTGGTGCTGTGGATTAAATATCTACTGGTATCAGTTTAAATTTGCCAGCTCTGTCTTTTGGTTTTGTGTGCGTTCAGTGGCACAGATTCTGCCTCTCTTTGTGACTTGTCCAAGGTGGATAGTATGCTTTGCAGAGCATGGGAATTCTTCAGTATTATGTGTAATGTAATTGTGTAGTGTATGCAAACCAAAACAGAGAAGAACAACTTGATATTTCAGATAAAATTATTGCTGTAGAGAGGATATAATTTTTCTCTGAATGGGAAGAGAGTGTGAAAACAATGGGCGTGATGGATGCCTTCATTATGTCTCTGATTTGGTAGAACAGGTCTTTGATTAGTTAAGTACAATTAATATACCACAAGCTTCATGTGGTTTAGGTCCTGTTACTGACTGACTGCAATATCTAAATTAATAAGCTGTAGTCTGTTACCTCATTAATTGAAAATTTCTTCTGGGCTTTTCCATATTTCTTTCCTGCACATTTCTTTCCACATTTCTTCCTATTTTCTTCTGTGTGTTCCTACCTCAAGTTTGAATTCTGGTTTAAACAAAAGGGCCAGAGTAGCTAGTTGAGTGGTATTCATTCATCTCCAGGGTCTGTTCCTGCTCTTTTTTTCCTCTGTGAAATATTTACTTTTAAACCTTTCATTTTAAGAAGTTTTCGTTTTAGGAAGTTTTGTTCACACTTGACAATATTTTGAGAAGTAGGGAAAATACAAACCAAGAAAGATTTTTTTTTTTTTTCAGTGAAATGTCATGGAAAAATGACATGTTAGTTAATGTAATTATTTCCTGTATGGATTTGCAGTATTATCTTCTGTCCTTGTGGGGATTTGTGTCTTGAGCTGAATACCTGCTTGACCAGAATATCTGTGAAATAAGGATTACAGGTGGTGGTATCCAAGTTAGAGACCTCCATTGGCTTTCACTTACCAGACTGATTATGCAGGTCTGAGAGACTAAAACCCCAAAGAAACAAAAACCTTACCCTTTTTTTTTTTTTTTTCCAGCTGTAAAAAAAAGTGTGACTGTGGTGGGGAGAGGGGGGACAGGGAAGAAGTTGATTAGTTTCAGCATGATTGGGGTTTTTTTTGTTTGCTTGGTTGGTTTTTTGTTTGTTTGTTTGTTTTTGTCTTGTCAGTTTGTTTTTTACTTGTTATGCAACATTTTAGTTCAGAAGATCCTTTGTTTCCTCAAAAATAAGCAGATCAATTTTGTTTCCATGAAACACTTAAAACACTTGAGTTATATAGGTGTTATTAAAAATATTGATTGATAGGATTATCGAAGAACATGTATAAATTTAGAGTTTGTTTTCTGTTGCAGTTCCCAGAGTGTGGTTTCTTCGGCATGTATGACAAAATTCTCCTGTTCCGTCATGACCTGAACTCAGATAATATTTTGCAACGAATTACATCAGCAGAAGAGATACATGAGGGAGATCTTGTTGAGGTTGTACTCTCTGGTAGGTATTATTGTAACGGTGGAACAATGTTTTACTCAGTAGATTATTAGAAAATAGGACTTCGTGGAACACTGTTTTTGTGCCTGCCTTAAGCTCTTTGACTTAAGTCTCACATACTTTGGGGTAGAGGTTTCCAAGAAAATCTGAGTGGTACTGGTGCTTCAGTACTCAGTTTTGTTAATTTTTTTCGTTGTCCTGTTTATTCTTCTTCTAGTTTATTATTATAAATAAATCTGAATGATACAAATATTGAATTATATCAATACAATATTATAATTACTTAAGGTAAAATGCAGGTTGGATCCAGAATTTGTTCTTCCAACCCTGTCATTGGTTTTCTTTTGCTTGCCTCTATCTTTTTGTTCTGTAGTGTTTGCTATTGATGGCTTATACTGCTGTAAGGCTTTATATAAACAAAGATGCTGAATCATACCTATAAGAACAGACTCTTAAGGCTTATTGTTAACCTGTAGTATTCTTCAATAATTGGGACAAAAAACCCCCAGCCCTAACTGTTTCTCACTGTATGTGTTTAATCAATACTTGCCAAATTCAATCTAAAGAGCAAGCTGTAGTTAAACTAGAAATAAAAACTGGACCTAGTAACAAGCAGTTTTTTAAGACTTTGAGGTAAAGTGCCAAACTGAGGTTACATTTTAGGAGGAGAGACCTCTTGACTCTCATGGAATTAGACTTATAAATTTGATCAATAAAGTATGAATTCCAGACCTGTAAGGCAGAGTTCCTTGGCTGCATTTCAAGGCCTGCTGTTGTAGGTGTATCTGAGATGTTCAGTAATTGATCGTCTCGGTTTGAGCTTTTCCTTGCTTCTCGTAAATGGCACGTTTGGAAAATTTATTGTGTCCTTTGACAGTCTCTGAGAGTTTCCTTATAGACAGACAGACAGAAAGACCTGAACTGAGGCATTTTGTAGACATGTAAACCTCTTTCAATAGGGTTTTTTAAAAAAAGAATCTGAATAGGAAGTGTTAGTACCTATTTGATCAAAGAATAGTAGCCATCAGGGCAAGGTGGTGTAAAATACCTTCCTACCCTGCCCCCCCCAATAAACAGGACAAAAATAGGTTATATATATCTATGCTTGTTTAAGAAAAAGAACATTATTAGGGAAGTTTCCAGTGTTCTATGGAAACTCTATCTGCAGTTCTGTTTTGATACACCAAAAGTTCAATCTAATGAGCTTTTACTGAAAAAGTCCTTTAGAAGATAAAAATCTAACCTGTAGAACTGTCTTTTCTCTGAAAATTTTGTAGTTTGCAAAAGAGGTTGAAAATTAAGTTGCTCTTTCAAATGTTTGCTGTTATTTTTAGCAAAGCTTCTTGTACTTGCCTTCAACTTAGTGATGTTTTCAACACTGTGACTCGTACTGTTGGTTAGTTGTGGCTATTAGCCTACAGAGTCAAATGGATTTTTTTTCCATAATAAAAAAGTTTACTGAAAGCCATGTAATGGTTTAAATGTGTATTTAAATGCTATACAATAATATCCTGATGTCTAAACAGCTCATTAGTGTTCTTTGAATTAGCCATTTTTTAAACAGCATGTTCTTTCCATAAATCCTTGTTGACTCAGTGGTAAGAACCATAACTTACTGCAATTTTTTAAAAGCTTTGGCTACAGTTGAAGACTTCCAGATTCGTCCTCATGCACTTTATGTGCATTCCTACAAGGCTCCAACTTTTTGTGACTACTGCGGAGAGATGCTTTGGGGTTTGGTACGACAAGGATTAAAATGTGAAGGTAAGTCTATGACATTTAGTGTATTTGTGTGTGTATATATCTGTATAAGATAAGGAAGAAAAAAATTGTGTTGTGTTTGGTGTATTAGCAAGCGATAAATGTATTATTTCATTGTTGGAAGGGTTTGTGCATCGGAAAACCCGAGTTCTGATCTTGGCGTTAACCCAGACTGTGTGTGACCTTGGGCAAATGACTTAAGAAGTGTACTTGTTTCCCACTTTGAAACAAATAACTAGCTTATGGCCATGTGTTCTTTGCACAAGGAGCACGCACTCTGGAGAGACTCCCAAAGGGGAATCCCCTTTCTTATGGCTTTTGTCCAGCTGGCTGCTGTGCACTCTGCAGCCTGCTGTCAGGTACTGAAGCTGCCTTCTCACTGGCTTCTCTCTGGCTCTGTGCTCCAAAGTGGGGGAGTGATGAAAGCCTCCTGGTGGTGGGAGATCAGCGCTTCCAAGTCTTAGCCCTTGTTTCTAGAGCTGGGCTTACTGGAGACCAGTACAATAATGAGTACTGCAGAAAAAGCTGTTTCTGTGAATTGCATCAAAAGCACTAAAGAGAATTTAACACAACACAATTTTTGGATCATCTTTTAAAAACTGCTTTGGTAAAACATTAGTACAGTTTTTGTTACTTTGAATGTTGGGAGGTTTTTTGAATAAAAAAAACCCTACTCTTCCAGGTTGTGGTTTAAACTACCATAAACGATGTGCCTTCAAGATTCCAAACAACTGCAGTGGAGTGAGAAAGAGGCGTCTGTCTAATGTGTCTTTACCAGGAGCAGGGCTTTCGGTTCCAAGACCAGCACAAGCTGAACACACTTCCTCTGCCTCTGAAGAAGTATGTACTGTGAAAGGGGAATCAATTTCTGCTAATAAATTGTTATTAGCCTTTCACTCGTGGTTATATGAACTCTGAGAACTTTGGTTTCAGAATGATAAAACATCTTGCCTTCTTTGTAACATAGATTCATTCTGTAATTATAGTATCAGTATAAAATAGTTACTTGGCTAAGGGGATACAAATTGTAAACTTTTTTGCTGGGGAGGAGGGAGTGTTCCTGTTATGCTGTTAAGCTTTTCAGAGTTAATCTAAAAAACCCCAAGCCCTATCAAGGAGGGTGTAGGGGATCAAGGGCTTACAGTAGAAACAGTCATTCATAGGAGTTCCTTTTTATAATGGTTATGATGATTGCTGAGAGGTTATCAATTATACTACAACTATATTGAGATCATAGGACAGACAGTGATTAGATCCGCTTGTTTGATTGTGCCTTAGTCTTTTCTACTTATACTTTACAGTTTAATCATAGTTTAAAATACAAATTGTATAGTCTAGTTCAAGAACGTATTTTTTTTAACTAGAAGCTATAAAAGCATAATCACAAACAATTTCCTGATGTTTATAACCACTGGTAAGATTTATTCAGTGCACATAGAATTTTAACCATTTACCACAGAATTTAACTTTGGTTTCTATGTGCATGTCTAGTACCTCTTTGATACCTCTTCTTTGTTATACTCAACACCTCTTCTGTTTTATTGGCTAAAGTTTTTCTTTTAACTTAATTTTTTTAGGGGATTAATTTTCAAAGTAACTTTTAAATTTTCCAAATACTCTTGCCTAACAGGCATGCCATACTTTGGTTTTAAAAACTGATAGCTTGAGGTAGTGATTGGAATTTGGTTTACCTACCTCCAGTGTTTTCCATTTTATCCTCTCTATGGGGGTCTGTATGTGCTGTCTGTGAACCTGGTCAGGCTGCTTAAGAAATACAAAAAAGTAATGAGTAAATTTTTACCATTTTATCTTCTGTGGAAATAAAGGTTCATACCTGCTTCCCTGCTCTCTGTAAGGCTTTTCCATCTGATATTTTCTTGGTTTTGTTTTACAATACCAGAATGTCTCTTAAAGCTTCTTGGCCAGGTGGCTTTCTTATCTAGTCACTTTGAGTCAACACCTCCCTTACAACCCCACAGACTTTTTTTCATTCACCAGCAACCCCAAGTCCCTCTCAGCAGAGCTGCTCTCAATCTATTCATCCCCCAGCCTGTGTTGATACCAGGGGTTGCCCTGACTCAGGTGCAGCACCTTGCACTTGGCCTTGAGGTTCCTGTAAGGCCCGCTTCTTAAGCTTGTCCGGGTCCCTCTGTATGGCATCCTGTCCCTCTGGTGTGTCAACTGCACCACTCAGCCTGGTGACATCTGCAGACTTACTGAGGGTGGACCAATCCCACTGTCGGTGTCAATAATGAAGACATTTAATAGCACTGGTCCCAATATGAGCCCCTGAGGGACAACACTTTTCATTGATGTCTATCGGGACACTGAACCATTGCCCACTAACCCTCTGGATGTGACTGTCCAACCAATTCCTTATCCACCTAAAAGTCCACCATCTTTCCAATTTAGAGTGAAGGGTGTGGTTGTGTCAAAGGCTTTACAGAAGTCAGATAAATGACATCTGTAGCCCTTCCCTTGTCTACTGATGTAGTCACTCCACTGTAGAGAGCAACTAGTTTGGTCAGGCAGGACTTGCCCTTGATGAAGCCATGCTTGCTGTCACAAGTCACCTTCCTTTCCTCCATGTGCCTTAGCATAGCTTCTAGTAGAATCTACTCCATGATATTCCCAGGCACAGAGGTGAGGCTGGTAGGTCAATAGTTCCCAGAATCCTCCTTTCAGACCTGTTTAAAAATGGGTGCATTGTTTGCCTTTTCACAGTTACCACAGACTTAGCCTGACAACTCTGACTTTTCAAAGCAGTCATGGCAGTAAAACTGTTTTTGGTGCACATTATGTACACCTTCTTTATTCCAGCGCTGCTGCCCAGAACCAAGTAAGAGGATTCCCTCTTGGAGTGGCCGCCCCATCTGGATGGAGAAGATGGTGCTTTGCAGAGTGAAGGTTCCACACACCTTTGCTGTTCACTCCTACACTCGTCCCACCATATGCCAGTACTGCAAACGGCTGCTTAAGGGCCTTTTTCGCCAAGGAATGCAGTGTAAAGGTAAAAATTTCATTTTCTGCTGCAGCGATAAATTTCAATAAAGGTTTTGTATTTAAAACTAATTTCAGCTTAGGCGGTTTGCATACTGAAAAATAGGGCAGTGTAATTTTTGAAAAATTGCATAATTTTGAGAAGATTACGGCAACTGTCATTTTCATTTTAATAGACTGTACATTGTACATGTTTCTGAAAAATAAGATTTAGTCATACGTGGATTGAGAACACTTTAATTCTAGAAGGATAATTATGAATTAATAAAAATATGAAATGCTTCCTTTTTTTCAATGTCTGTCTTCTAGACTCATCACGAAAGAATTTGTGAGTTTTCTTTCTATTTTTCTAGTACAGGATACTGGTTACTATCTTTTGGAAATATTTTATACCAATAGGTGCCCATTCTGAACCAGCTTAGACTTCATCAGCTGCATGGTTTTTATGTAGCATATGTTAACAGGCAAGGCTTTGGTTCTCAGACACTTCCATGCAGTTCCTTGGGCATAACTACGACACTGTGATGATCTCCTGCCTCTTTATGGCTCGATAGTGCAGATCTTATCAGCTTTGTTGCAGGAAACAAAAGCCTAGTGATGAATCATAAACATGAATATGGACAGGATTTTGCATTTCTCATACGTGAATTTGTCAGACGTGGATACCAAAGGTCAGCACTTTGAGAGAGGTCACTTAGTACATCTTCAATTTGCCTTACTAGAGGAGAGAAAAAAAATTTAAGCTTACAGCTGTGTTAACATTTTTTGACTAAAAATACTGCTGTCTCATGTAAATGAGGAAGTAGTTTTATCTTTTGTTTCTGTTGTTATTAATTTGCAGTCTTTGTAGTCTGTTTGAAGTCTGCATCGTGAACTGGTTTTGATTTTTTTTTTCCAGTCAGTGTGTGTCTTGCATACATGTAATGCATAAATAATGAAGCCTGAAAAAGGTGCTTTACAGTTTTAATGTACAGATGCTGCAGACAGACCATATACAATTGCTGTGGCTATATCCAGCTGAACAAGTGGGGCTACCATATCAATTTCAGGAAAATGAGTGATACAGGATAAAAGTAGCCTTTATATATGGAAAACAAACCTAGAGAAATGTTATGTATATGCATGGGACAGAAAGAAGTGTATTCATAGGTCTCTATTTATGCAGTATAATCCTGTACTTATTTTTAGTATATCAGGACTTGATGTCAAACAATCCAGATATTTTCATACTGCCTTCTCCTACAGATTCCTAAGGTTTCCCACCAACTTCCTTGTGCGCATTCCCAAAGCTTGGGATCTTTCAGCAGTCTTATGTTCCTGAGTACCCATAAGAGCCCTGGATTTTTTGAATTCATCCAGGCTACTACTTGGACTCTGAGGATGATCTTTGGGATGTTAAGTCTGTGTTTGTGGTAATAAATTAAATGTGCACAGAAACATTCCTGGACACTGAGATCAACTGGGACAAAGTGACCTGTGTTCATGAACACATTTTCTTAGCATCCCAGCCTGGGTGGCTCTGTGCAGACTGCCTGTTCTGAGCAATTTCATAGGGTGTTCTGGTTTATGAGCTAGACTTGGAACTGTTTGCGACTGTGCTAATGCTGTGGGCCAGAAGCATGCCAGGGGATATTTGTAACTATTTACTAGACTAGAGAGTTGTATTGTAGTATCCAAAAATGTTTCTGAACATAGTTTAATTTGTTAGGATTGATTCGGTCTTCTAGTTCCCTGACAGGGTTTGAAATGTCTCTTTCTTCCAGCACCCTTCAAACTAGTGAAGTAATTGTTTTCCATGCTATGGACTGAAACCATTACTATAAAAAAGACAGTTCATGGGTCTCTTAGGATACATCCTTCCAGGCACTTCGAAGCTGAACAATATTGTATTCTGCTCTAGAATTTGGCTTCTCTGCTACAAAAGATGGAGAAATAATGACTTTTCTCTTGTCTGGTCTTAAAAGGAAAACACACTGAGCTTGCTTTAGATAGCAAAAAGAGGCTAAATTATCAGTGTGAAAGCAGTTAAAGGGCGCAATAGGGAGTTTTGAAATTCATGGTGATGATAGAGTTGAAAATTACAGGGATGGTACTAATAAAGCACATTCCTGTTAATGCCACTAATGTTGTTCAGAAGGCTGCATCCGATACCTCAGGTACAGAAATGGCACGCATCCAGGTTAGATTCCATCTCCATGTCAGTCCAAATCTGGTCATAATGTTTTTCTATCTGCCCTGTGTCAGCAGACAGAAATGGAGCTCACAGATCAGCCAGATCTGTAACCCAAATGGTAGGGGAACTGGACTTTGGTATTTACTGCAGAAGACATTCGCTCTATGATATAGGTGTGTGATCTTAGAGCCTCTGATGTCTGCAAATCTTAGTTGGCAGGTGGGGAAAAATGTTAGAGATGAGACATTTAAATCATATAGCAATGGAAAAAAGGATGTGGATCAAATGAGAGAATGGGAAAAATTACATCATGATGGAAAAAATAGCTACAGAGAAAGCTAGAGAAGTAGAAGACTATTTTGTACTGGAAGGGGAAGTGCTGACATAATAAATAGTGGTGGGACAAATCAACATGTGACATCAGGATAAGATTGTTAATTTCCTCCTGAAGGTGACCTCACTGGTGCTGTCTTTAGTTACATGCAAATATATGAATCTGAAATGAAGCTTGTGTTTGGAAGTAGTGAATTGATAGAATGTTAGTGTCTGAGTAGGAGTGAGGTTCTGATATCATGGGCTTATTTATCTTTTGGTTTAGATTGCAGATTCAACTGTCACAAACGCTGTGCATCTAAAGTACCTCGAGACTGTCTTGGAGAGGTGATTTTCAATGGAGGTAAGACGAGAAACATGCTTTCAAATACTGACAGATCTTTTTAGGCTGAACAAGATGCATTACCATTTGTTTCTGTCATCTTTGGATATTTTACATTTTTTAATTTTATCTTCTCAGGTTTTTTTCACCTGTGGTCACTGAAAATGACGAAGTTTCTCTGTAAAGCTTACACTCTGATGACTTAAATTTTACTTATCCAGTCTTGGCAAGTTCCGTAGGCTTTGCTTGAGTTTGCTCAAGGGAAACGAAAAATCAAGAAGTCATCCCAATGTACACAGTTTAAACATCTGTTGTGATTAGTCGGCTCATTGTTCACCACAAAATATGTATTTTAAAATGTAAATATTGGAAGACAAGTACCAGTTTTTATGACTTTCCCATATCCATGATTTTCAGTAGCCCAGCAGTTTAGGGGATGAAGGAGAAAGAAAAAAACCCAACCCAAGGCAAACCAAAACAAAGAAACTCACTCTAACTTTTGGAAACCTCAGTGAAGTAGGACTAGTTTCTGAATAGACCTTGCAGAATTAAAAGAGAAATGTGGGAAACAGTTTGTGGAAGAATTTTTAGTGTCTTATTAAGTTTTAAATCTGTGTTAAGTTGATAAAATGTGTGGACAGGAAGGTGCATTAAAAACTGGTTGAATGGATGGGCCTATAGGGTGGTTCTCAGTGGCATGCAGTCTAGTTGAAGGCTGGGAACTAGTGCTGTACCCAGGGGCCAATACTGGGTCCAGTCCTGTTCAACATCCTAATTAATGATCTGGATGATGGGGCAGAGTGTACCCTCAGCAGGTTTGCTGATGATACGCCAGAGGGTTGTGCAGGCATCCAGAGGGACTTAGTAGGCTGGAGAAATGAACTCAGGGATTGTGAGACCAGAGGACCTTCAGAGGTCCCCTCCAACTTCAGCCCATTCTGTGATTGTGTTGTCTTGACCCTTGTCACCCATATTTTTGAGTGGAGCAAAATTGGTGACATATAGCAGATCGCACCAAACTGTACAGCTTGATTCAGAGGCCTGGGCAGCAGCTCTGTTAGCCATTGCAAAATGTAACCCATCCATTCATGCCTGCCTTCTCCCACTCCAAGGCTCTTCCCTGGATCTTGAGGTTGGTGACCATGAACAGTAGTGTGCAACATGATGTTGCTGCAGCCTGCTTTTACTACTCTTGTGATGCAAAGGTGCTAGGGCACACAGTTTGGGAACTATGTTTTCATATAATTCTTCTGTGGATGTAAGGAGTCATTTAGTTTTTGTTCTTTCTCCCACTCTTAAATTGAGTTTGGGTCAGATAAAAAAACCACAAACAAAAAACCCCAAACCAACCAACCAAAAAAAACCACCACACCTCAAAAAAAAGCTCCAGATCAAGGTGTTTTTATATCTTAATTCTTAGTTTTCCACAGTACAAGTTATACAGCTTTTGGAACTACTGAACTTCTGCCAGCAGAAAATCAGATGTGAATAAGATCTGTTCTGCTTTTCTCTTTTCCTGCAATACCACAGGTCCCCCTATTCTCTCTGACTTCTGTTATTATGGGCTACAAGGGCAATGACAGTAGAGTTGGGTTTCTGTTAATGGAGAATTTCATTTGCACAGGAATAATTCTCTGGGTCATCTCTAGCCATCAGAAGGTTACTTTGTCCTCATTACTTGTGGGACAGAATTACATAATGAGATTTAGGTTTAGGCTTTAAGCTATTCACTATGTTTTTTTCAATATGATTCTTGATTTGGTTGGGTCTCTCTTACCTTGGCATTTAACCAAAACAAATTGATACCATTCATTGGCATACTCTGCATTGTTCAGCAAAAACATGAAGATTTTACATTTTGTGATTGTACTTTAATGTTTATTTGCATAAATGTGAACTGAAGAAAAAAAATCTGTGGGTTTTGAGGGATTTTAGTACTTTTTTTAAAATGTGTGTTTGAAATAATATCTGAATCATGTGTTTCCAGAACCTGCTAGCCCAGGCCAGGACTTGGATATGCCAATGGAAGTCGATAGCAGTGAAATGAACAGTGATGGTAGTCGAGTTCTAGATGATGCTGAAGAGCCCTCTCCTCCAGAGGACAAAATCTTCTTTATGGATCCATCTGACCTTGATGCTGACAAAGATGAGGAAGCTGTCAAAACAATCAGGTGAGTCATAAGGTGGATGTACTTTTTTCAGTATTGTGATTAAAATGTTTCTGATTAGCCCAGTTTCACTGCTGAAAGTGTTTGTTTTTCATTTGTGTGGGTTTTTGTTTTTTTTACTTGAAAGTACTTTGTAAAGTTCTCCTGTCTCAAGAAAATCTGAAACATACATAAATTAAAAGAATATGGTCTCTTGTAATTGCAAAAAGTGTTGTGCTATAACTGTTCAAAGCATGGTAAAACTTACGGCTTAACAAGGCTAATACACGATTAAGGTCTTTGTGACTTTAGCCTAATTTAGTTATTGTTATATATATGTGGATTTAAAAGGAATTAGTCGAGATATTGTAATATTTGCATCATAGTCTATATGCATTTTAGGCAAAAGTGGGCTTTATTTATCTTGAATGTGATTTTTGTCCAATAACTGTTGCATAGTTCCTTAAACCTAGTTTGGTCTTTTTACTTGCTGTATTATTCTGAATAGTGTCGTGCTGATTTTCTTGGTAATTCTTAATGACGTAAGAGCGGTTGTGGTCAAGCTAAAGGTCATTGCAGCTCAGGGCTTAACAGCAAATTTGTGAGGAAGAGCATATAATGATACCTTCCCAACTTTCAGTGATTTATAGCTCAAGGACTTCCTGAGCTGGAAGTAGCATTTACCTCTAAGGAGGATTTTTCCGTTTATTTCTGATCAGATTTGAAGCAATTCAGGTTTTTTGGCATGTACAGCATCCTGTATCCAATTCTATAGTGTAACTATGTACCGTGTTAAAGCATCTTTACATTTTTGGGTTTGAATCTACCTGGTGATTTTGTGTATTTACAAATGTTTGTTAGTGCCACATGTAGGAGCTCTGGTAGACAGGCAGCTTGGTGGTTGATTTCATCTTCAGTGCCATTCAGACCTGCACATTTAACTAATGACTCTCTCTGAATATTAGACACTGTCAAATCATTGTCTGCAGAACAGTTAATATCCTTTAGTGTTGATGGAATTTTCTAGTGCAGTTGTGATTTGAATTAACACACCCTTTTATATTTTCATAAATTGAAAGTATGCTTAGATAGGGAGCTTCATTAGTGACCATATTAAGAAACAGCATAGTCAACATAGTCAACTTACGTAAACAAGAGGAAATAATAGTTATGCTGATGTTAATTATATTTTTATGCTGTATTAAGACAACCTGTCTCAGCAAATTGTTTTGAGAGAGGATGATTCCTGTAGGTTTCCTCACTCTAGTGTGGTTCTTCTGTGTTCCTCAGAGTAATTTAAGTACTGCAGTGCTTGCCCTAGGAGAGCTAGTGGGAGCTAATCAATACCTTATCAATTTCATCCATCAACTAAATTTGTATGGGAAGAAGAGATGCCTGTTCCTGAAAAGTATGGACTAAATGTGTATTACTGATATAATTGCAGTACTGTTGTACTTTAACTTGTTACATATTAAATTGTTTGGGTTTTTTTTTTTTTTTTTAGTCCTTCAACAAGCAATAATATTCCTCTCATGCGAGTTGTACAGTCCATCAAACACACAAAGAGGAAGAGCAGTACAATGGTGAAAGAAGGATGGATGGTTCACTATACTAGTAGAGACAACCTGGTCAGTTACTTTAGTTTCTTCCTACATTAAGTTAATTCTCTAAACCAGTGTATTTTATTTCTAATTTAGATATTCTGATTTACAGTATCACTTTAAAGACCTGTGATGTTAATTATAAAGAAATGTGGTGCAAGGGAGAAACTAGTTTATTCAGAATTCTTCCTGTGGTGATTGAACAGTAGTTTTCCTTCTCCCCTTGAGGAAGGAAAAGCATCTCCAAATTGTCTCAAATGAATTGCATGTGTAGTATTTTGGCTTTCCTGAGATGATAATTTGGAATAATTTGCTTATGTCTTTTTTCTCTTAAGCAGTTGAACTAAATATCCATATCTTTTTAAAATTCTATTACAAAAAGGATGGAAATAATTACCAAATGATGAGTACTGAAGTGTTTGACAATATTATTCTAATGGTCTAGGTGTTTTATAAATATTTGTGTAGATTTGGGAGCTCTTCATTCCTCTAGCAATTTACTCTACCTGAAAGTAAGCATTATTGAATACCAGCCCCTCCCCCTGAACAAACTCACTATTCCTCTTGATGTCAGTGGAATAAAAAGTTGTGGCTTGACTGTATGTCCTTGGTCATGGATGCATCCTCCAAAAAAACTGTGTTGTTTGTTGCCCATGCAACCAATAATGATCTCTTAATTACGCCCTCTTAGGCAAACTCCTTGGTTTTGTGTATTGAGGAGGAAGACAAGGAAGAGTAACAGGGTTCCTTAATGTTATCTGATGAAAGAAAGGGAATCCTCTTGTCTGTTGGGAGATGAATGAAAAAGACGAAGTCAAGAAGTTCCCAGATCTCGTGGAGAATTATATCGTATTGAGACTGTTCATGAAAGGCAGCATACAAACATTTGCGGTCTTTATCACTGTGGCATCTGATTGAAGGGGACTTAGGGAATTTAGAGAAGCAAAGTTACTTAAGCTCTGCTGAAATCGAGCTGAGAGGTGATAATACTTAGGTTACGGTAATATTTTCACGTCTTGTGATCATCAGCTAAACTGACCGCTGTAAGTGGTCTGTCAAAAACTGCCTTACAAAGCATTTCTTTCAGATGCAGTTTCCTAATAACTAGATGTATTTATCACAATCCAAAATAAGTATCTAACATATTTCAGAGGAGATTAAAGTCAGAGCTACATAAGAGTCACAATTATCATCAGCTGGTTATGGAAGAACTAAGGCCAGGTAGCAGACAAAGGTGAACAGTTCTAGCAGAACTGTTCAGGGCAGACCTGGTATTCAGCTCTGATTTAAACTTTCAGTACACATTTTTCCGTGGATTTTTTTTGAGCCTTCTCATAGAACGGTGATCAGATGATACATCTGAGGTTAGTTTGATTTTCCTCATCTGTCAGTCTACTCATCTGTCAGTACTGCTGCTACCTTGATGACATCTACTGAAAAAGACCATTCAAACAAGGTGGAGTATTCTGACCCCAAGCAACGTCCCTTCAGCCAAACAAGATCTCATAGAGCTTCCTAATGGGAGGAGACTTCCGTACTAGGCATTACAACATCGGCTATTTCCCTTGACTGCTCCATTTTCAGCAATGTCAGGCTGTTTCCTATTCCTGAGGCAACTTGGGCTTTCTATCAGTTCCCAGTGTTCATTTTAACAGCAGTGTCTGTATGCTTCTTGTGGTCCCTGGATAACAAGATATTTCATTCTTTATAACATGAAGTTTCTGTATCATCATCTGTATTCTTTTCCTGACCCTGAGCCCATCCTTTCTCAGAATAGGGTATGGGGCAGATTTTGAATCCCTGAGTAAGTTACCAATCTGTTCCTTAACTGCCCTCCTCCAAAGTCTTTCCTGATTTGTGATTTAATAAAGAGTATATATGTCCAAAGGACAGGTTTAGTTTTGTGGTTTCACCCATTTTCCATTCAGTGTTGTCTAGGAATTCCTTTTAATTAAATCCATTCACAACTGAGCTTTCTTTGTCTAACTCCTATAGGTAGTTTAAGCTTCTCCATTACTGAAGTGATTTAATCTCTCCTTAAATATGACAAAAATGTTATGCTTTTAATATGACAAAGTTTATATAGTATAATAATATTTAAAACTTTGTCATCCTGGGTCGGAGTTAAGGGGTTTGTCACAGAAAAATGGAAATGGGTTTCTGACTATATGAGATGCAAGTGAAGTATGTTAGATTCATGCAGCCATATTAACTTTCTAAATGGTTCTTTGTTTTGAGGAATATTCTTCCACTTAAATTACAAGACAGTGCAATGGTTTACTCATGTTACTTTTTGGTGGAGACGTCTACAAAATGGCTGTTTAGTCTGTCTTTTTTTTTCTTTTTTTTTTCTCCCCCCACCCCAAAATATTTTGTCCATTTGAATCTCATAATGTGTCTATTACAATTGTTACTAAATTAAAATAATTCCGACTTTTTGAGCACATACACCTGGAGTAAAACCTGTATAGTAACTGTTTTTTCCTGTATGAGGTAAATAGTGTTGTCACTGCTATTACTGTAAGGTAAATGGTACTTTAGCTGGTTTGTGGAAAAACTTTTTGAGCTTTTTCTTCAATTCAAAAAACCCCTTTATTACCAAAGTTTATTTTTTAATTTCTGTAGTCTAAGATGCAACTTTAGAGTAATGTTAATTGATTATCTTAGTAATTTAAAGCATTTTAAATAATGAGATAACAAAAGCCATATCAGTGATTTTATTCCTTATGTAAGTGTACTCTGCATTTTGTAGAGGAAAAGACATTACTGGAGACTGGACAGCAAATGCCTCACACTATTTCAAAATGAATCTGGAACAAAATATTACAAGGTAATTAATTATGAGTAATAATTCTGTTTCACGTGATTTACTCAGTGCTTTATAGATCTGAAATCTACTTGTGAGAAGTATAAGTATTTTCTCCATTTCCCCATGTCTTTTTTAATCAATACTGTGACCAGGTTAATTGTTGGCCAAAGCCTGTAAGGGAGAAGGACCAAGACTAACTCTGAGAAGGTGCTTGCAACTGCTGTTCTAATTCCCTTGAGTATGTCTCTCCTTACATTTTGCATGTACTGTTCTCCTGAATTACCTGGCCTATTAAGCTTTGCTCACAATTTGGCTGCCAGTCAAATAAAGGCTAGGATTTTGTGTTCTCTAAGTAGTGACTGAAAATTTGCATGCCTATGTATTTTATTTCAAGGTTCCAAAAATTAAATCATTCCCAACTGTACAACTGAAAGTTGCAAACAAGATTTTGAAGAAAACTTACTGTGCAGCCTGGAGTTTATAAAAATGAAGCTTAGTGTATTGTTAATGTAGTATTGTGTTGAGTGGTGGAATATTCAGAAAATGCATTTGAATGTATAAACAGGATTTTCCCTTTCTTGTCTTATACCTTTAGGTGTGGGTCCAAATCTTGCAGCTTCTTCCTTTATAGCATCTCTAAGATCAAGCCTTTTCTCTGTACACCCAGCTAAACTTGCCCAGATCCTTGTCATCCCTATCTTGACCAATGCAGTCTCTTCTCAGACCTCTCTGATACTTGTATTGCCCTGTGCATTCAAAACACAGCTGGTAAAATATGTTCCTTGCTCGTTGCTCCGTTATGTCACTGCTTTTAGTCCTTTGACTTGCTCCTTTGCATCCCTTGTTCTAACTGCTTAGATCTCAGGTTGTTTGTCTTTACTGTTAGTCCTTCACAGTTTTTGCCTTTACATTTACATTTACTTGCTCTTAATCAGCTACTGTCTCTTATCCCCTAATGCCAACCTGGTGTTCACTTGCCTGTTCACTACTTTTGCAAGTGACATGCACCTGCACACCTTACCATTTATGTGGAATGTCCTCCTCCAGCTAGTGTGAACTTGTGTAACCCTTTCTTCTTTCATTCAGACCTGTTCTCCTGTACTACATTTACCTGGTCTTAAACTGACCAGATGGAGGAGTCAGAATTAATTCTTAATATCTGTATGAAAGAATCTTCACCCAAAATGATTCAGATGCATAAAGCAGTGCTTATTGACTAGCTTGTATAACTACATCCTCCTTTTAATGTCATATTTTCACTTTTCTCCTGTGTCATGCTCTTCTATAGCTAAACTGTATAAACTACAAGGGGAAAGTGGTCATTCTATAGTTGTGCATCATTTGCATATGGGATAGGGTTGTGTCTCATGATGAATATAAATGTAGTTTGAGTAGAAGATAGTATAGTTGTACAGAGAGAACCTGTGGGCCTGAAAGTCTCTCTAGGCTTGGATATAGGAATTCAGAAAACTGTGGGTGGGCACTGCTCATGTGCAGTTTGTCATTAGTTATGAAGCTTTGTGTTTGTTTGTTTTTTTTTTTAATATTTTATTTGATTTCTTTGCAATGCTTCAAGTTTTGAGTGTTAGTAATATGTTATGTGTGTTTTCATTTTTTAATCTTTAATGTCTTTCTTCAGGAGATTCCACTTTCAGAAATTCTCCAGGTGACTCAGCCTCGAGATTTTTCAAACGTGGTGCAGGGCAGCAACCCGTACTGTTTTGAGATCATCACTGACACGATGGTGTACTTTGTTGGCGAAAACAATGGCAGCGGTCATCACAGTCCAGTTCTTGCTGCCTCCGGAGTTGGACTTGACGTAGCTCAGGGCTGGGAGAAAGCCATTCGTCAGGCTTTGATGCCAGTCACTCCTCAAGCTAGCGTTTGCACTGCTGCAGGACAAGGAAAAGATCACAGTAAGCAGGCAGACAAGGCACTATTATTCATATGCTGAAGCAGTTAATGGTAGCGGTTCCCTTCAGGAAAGTGCTTATTTAGAGTGAAGTTTTGTCTATTGATTCTCTGCTGAATTGGGTCCATAATTTTCCAACTCTCTAAAGAGTGACACTTAGGTTTGTGGAAGGTGGGCAAATCCTTTAATCTGTTGTAGCAGAAAGTAGTAAAGCATCAGATTTACAATATGAATGCATGTTGCAGAGTTTTATTGTAGGAGCATTAAGAACACCTAGTTGCTTGATGAAAAAAGGGAGCATAGATTAGATATTTCTAATAATAACTAAATAATAATTTATATAGCTAACATAATAATAATAAAGAAATAGATTCAGATTATATACATATTCTTTGAAAGAATTAAATTTGGATGCTTTTTGATGTTATCACCTATATATATATTTTTTAAATTGTGTGAGACCTCATTAGCTAAGGAGAAGAGAAGGGGTTAGTGTTGCAATGTAGATACCATCAGTGATGGAAAGAACTTGTGCTGAGTTGTGGGTAGTTATAAAAAGTACTCTATTCTTCTTTTTGTGCAGCTACCCTCCCTTTCATTCTCTGGCATAGGATCATATTAATTATCAAGGCTCCACTAAATTGTATATTGAGTTCTTTCTCTTCAGATGTCTCCTTCTTCCTTTCAATGACATTGTTTCACATTCTATACTGAGATTTATGCTTTCATTTTTTAGTTTCCTTCCATCTTCCAGCAATTCTTTAATCTTCTTTCAGTGATATTTTCTTTTGCTGGAGATTCTGAGGTTAGTTTTTCTGCCTCTGATATCTGCTACTCCGCGTCAGCCAACAGTTAAGAAACACTAGTCTGAGATAGAGGCACTTTCTGAAAATGGTCTAAAATAGTAAACTATGAAATGCCAGTACTGGTATCAGTACTTAATTACAGTGAAGAAACAGACCTGTAAGGTGGTGCCTCATACTTGGCCTTACACGTAATGATGCTTTTACTATGGAATTCTTAGTTCCAAATGTACATATACCACAACTCCCTTTGTTTTCTAGAATCTAAGGCTTACTGTTGTTGAGACTTTACAAAGACAGTTGCTTCTTCCAAAACAAGTTTTTTTTCACATCTAAATAATAACATTTCGGTGACATTTGTAGGGAATAGAACTGCAGGGGTAGATATCAAGAAGTATTTTAGCATGTTTAGGATTGTAGAAGTATGAGAAACTACTATGAGTTGGGGAGTGGCACTTACATATTCTTAGACAAGTCAGGTTGGCTTTTAAGCTCTCAGAAGCCCCCAATATGTCCGTTCATCCCTCTTTGTGCTACACATTGTGAACCAGTAAACGTATCCCAAGAGCCTTTCAGAAAATTAGACTTTAGTTAAAGAAAGTTCCAAGAATTTCAAATATGTTCCTTTAAAAGAAATACCAAAAGGAGGAGGGAGACATTGCTAGTGCTTAAAATACTTGGAGCAGGGAATTTGTAGTCTCAAAATGTCCATGAGACACTAATCAGTCACTTTATACCACATTCTGGCCAGGAAGTAGCTAGAAATGAGGATGCTCTTCCAGTTTGACCCATGGGAAGGAATCTTTTCTAACTTTGTGCCTGATGTTTGGGGTGGGCTGTTTCTTTGTGGGATGTTTCTGAGCTGAAATGAGAGAGTTAGTAAGTTGTTTACCTGGGATAGATTACGTATTGAATTGTGGCATTACTGATTTCTTCAGAAGTGACTACTTTTCAGCCTTTACTCTTGCCTCTTTCAGACACCAGAAAAATGGATTTATTTGGAAGGAGTGACTCAGTCTTTACCTACCAGATATTTTGTATTCTGTAGCCATCTGTGGAGAAGGGTGTTCTCTTTAAACAGTTTCAAAAACTGTATCTTCACTTTCTAGTTACCTTGCTGCAGTTCGTGTTGACCTTAGGAACTTCTTTGCTCAACTTCTTTCTTGGTTTTCCTTGTGTTCTGTTTTGTTGGTTGTTCCAGTACAGGCTTAACTGTAGTCAATAATCAATAGGCATATGCAAGGCTGTAATTGCAGTTCGTATTTCGGATGCAGAGTCACATAATTTAGAGTGTCTTTGAGAATTAGTATTCATTGCTGTCCTATCTCTGTAAATTCCTTCTTTGAGATAAAGCGCAGGTGGCAAAAATCAGATACGGACATTTTCTTTGTTCCTAAAATTGTGTTTTTAAAGCTCAAGACTCTTTTTAGGGTGATAAAGACTTTTCAAAGTGCTAGTAAATCTATAGGGTATTTTCTATCCATCTTGTAGATGAGTTTGTTCATTCTTTTTTGTTATTTTTTTTCTGTTTTTGTTTGGTTGGTTGGGTTTTGTTTTGGTTTTGTTTGTTTGTTTGAAGAGGTTAACATAAAAGAATCACAGAATTATTAGGGTTTGAAGGGAGTTCTACAGATCATCTAGTCCAACCTGCCTGCCAAGGCAGAGTCACCCAGAACAGGTTACACAGGAACATGTCCGAGTGGGCCTGGGATATCTCCAGAGAGGGATATCCCAGCAACAAATGATAGATGTCCATTAGTGTGACATGCTTTGATTTGGTCTTGAAAGTCAAAGGAGAGAGAAGTGTGTTTTGTGCCTTCCTTGGTATATCTCTTCTTGTCCATGCATCATAATGTAATGGAATCTTCATGTCAATGTCTGGTGCAGATTGAGGAATTCTTCATCCGGTGCTTTTACTTGCAAATTACATTTCCTGAATGTGCTCATATATTCCAAGGTTTGATATGCTCCTGTAGTTTATCCGTGAAACAAACATTTTTTTTTTTTTTTTTAGTATATATTATGGGCTTTATTGCCTTTTAAATTGTCAGTTCTTTTGTTACTTGCTTTCCCTGATTTGTTTCCTTTTCTTATGTGTTAATTCTGTATATCCTGGTGCCACAGAAAATAGGCACCCACATTGATTTGACTAGAAGGGACCTATCTGGTCTTCTGGCCTGTATTTTTCTATATTACTGCCAGAAATCATTATTCATTTAATGAACTCTGATACAATTGCTGCATTACTGTTGCTTTTGGTTCTCCAGCTGTATATTGTGTACACACTTGTACTGTTCTACTGTTTTTGTAATCAATACAAAATACAATAGACAAAAGTAGACAGATAATCCCTGCAAAACTCCCATGGTTATTTTTCTAATCCATCTGTAAAATAAGAGTTTCAGGGTATGATGTTTCTGCAGAACAACAGTAAAAATCATTTCACTGTGACTGGGTTAGAAGTCAGTAAAGGTTGTTGATTTTTCAGTTCCCCCCCCCCCTTTTACTAAAAAACAGTCTGTCCTTCCTGTTTACTTACTCAGTTTTATCTTCTTTATTGCAGAAGAGTTGTCTCTAAGCATCTCTGTTTCAAATTGCCAGGTCCAGGAGAATGTGGTGAGTCATTTGCATTGTATTATAGTCGTATTTATTTATCTGGGTATTACAAAGTAATTGGTAGTAAGGGTGTCTGGCTCAGAAAACAACACCAGGGCACTGTAGCTAAAGAAATCCATGTTGCGTGCAGGAAGCACTGTTAACCTGCCACAGCTGTTAAGTTTGTATGAAAATATCCCTGCTTATAGTGCAGCTGAGTGGATCCTCTTCAGGAAAAGTTTGTTGTGTTTTCCCACTCGGTTCAGTGTAATGATGGTATCCTTTACAGAGTTTGATTAATGCCAAATATAAATACAGCTTAGCCAGTACTCACTAATACAGTCCTGACCATTTTGATTACTTCTGATATTTGTGATTTCTTTTTTTCATGTGCTAGGATATCAGCTCTGTGTACCAAATATTTGCCGATGAAGTGCTGGGTTCTGGTCAGTTTGGTATTGTATATGGAGGTAAATGGCATTATGTTCCATTATACATTTTTGAAGGTAGAATGTCTGATAAAATTAGCCTTTTCCTATTTACTTAGCTCTATCTGGAATGTCTAGATGAAGTTTATCTTGTTAAAAGTTTGGTTTAAATTACTTTGTCTTGTGTCTCTGCAGTTTTATATACACTATTTCTTACAATTAAATTTTTGCATTTACAGTTTTGCACTGGCATCATAATCAGTTTAGAATATGCACTGCATTTTGATCACAATTCAATACAAAGCAATCCTATTCTGAATTTGGCCTTGGTTAATGATTTTTTTTTTTTAATTTGCAAATTCTAACACTGTTGTCTGTGTTATACAGTATTAGAAGTCATGTATTTGAAGAGGCTGTCAGTTATACCTGTTTTGAATGACCCCTGCGAGATGTGGCCAAAAGCAAATAGAAAAACACATAGTTAAGGGTTTGACAGTATTTATACAAACGTATTATTGACAGATTTTATGCAAACAAATTTCTGTCAGGAGGATAAATTAGAGAGAAGAATTCTTTGTCAAGAGCCTTGAAACACAAACCTAGGTTTCAAATGTATTTTATCACCTAGATTTAAAAACTTCCATTGCTGCATATAACTTGTTAATAATGTGTAATAACAAAAAGAAGAAATACCAGAAATACATCATATGAACTGTTTCTATCTCTTTTTTTTTTTTTTTAATCTTATATCTCAAGTGTTGAGAAAACCACAGACCATAAATCTGGAAAGAAAGAAAAAGTCTTAAGTAATGATTTAAAAGTGGTAACTTTTCTACTTCTGTCATATTTCCTTTCTAGTCAGGAAGTATTGTGGCTGTGATTTTTCTGTGTGCCAGTTGCATAGTTAGATACTGCTTTATGGAGATATAGTTTGGTCTGGTTTTACATCACTCTTGAGAGAGGTCAGTTTTTTTCCCCACTGTATTTCTTAGAGCATAGTGTGAATCAAAGTGTGCTCCTTCTATTATGAATAGAAATGCACACATGCAGACACTATTTTAATGGTTGGATTTTATTTCTAAATATGTTCTTCTAAATTGCCTTGTAGATAAATCTCATCTTGATATTTTGCATGATTCAATGCTTATAAATGCTTGTAAGCATAATAAGTATTTATGAAAAGCTTTCATTATATTAATTTTTTTTTCCTTAATGAGGCCTTAAAATATGCAGGATATGCATACTTCTTAAGATAAAATCATGGGCAGAAGCAGTATGAAAAGAGAATATAAAAGACTATTGTTTTGCTGGCTCTTGCACACTGCTGAATTGTTGCTGGTGTTTGGGGAGACTAGGTCTGGTCACTTCTAATATTGGCTTTTCCCCACTTGTGTAGGCTTACTGATACAATGGTAACAAAATCCTTTTATTAAAACAAAGAAAGGTAAAATTAAGTTGCTTTCATTGTCGTGGGGCTTTTTGTTGTTGTTGTTGTTGTGAGGGATTTTTTTGTCCTCTCGTCTCCACAAACATTTCCAAAATTGCAAATGAAGAAGCTATAGGATATAGATATCCAACTCCTGTTTCAGTGAGAACAGTTTTCCTCTGCTTTTCCTATTTTTGTCTGAAAGATGGGAACAGAAAAAACTATTCTTGACCATTTCTTACTGATGTAAAACTTGCAATGAACCTGGTTGACTGTGTTTTGCTTAAGAAAAGGAATTTTCAGGCTGCTGTTCTGTTAGTCTTTTATCATGTTTCATTTTTAGCTGTAGTCTGGCTTCTGTAGTTCAGCGTTTTCTTGGATTGGTTGGTTTGCTTTACGTTCTTTAGCAGCCTAGCATTTCTCTTCTGTGTCTTGCATCTAGTTTGTAATTGATGGCATTTCTGCTATGTTTCAATGTCCTTCGTCCTGTGGACATTAGCCCTTTATTAATGATGATGCTTAAGGCAGGTGCATTAGTTGCTTGGCACAGCAGCCTTTGGAGCAGTACCTGTGCCTGCCTAAGCCTTGGCCACCAGTACTGACTGCAGAGCAGCAGGGAAGGCCGGCTGGGTGGTTGGTGAGCTGTAGCTGTGCTCCCCATAGCAGTGCTGGTAGAACCCTCAGTGCCACTTGCGCTGTAGCTGTGTGTCGTCCCTTTTCCTAAAATGGCTTCCAGACCTTTCGCTGAGTGGATAATGACTTATTTTTCTTTGGTTCAGACTTACTGTCTTGTATTAGTTTAGTATGAAATGTCTTAGATTGCCAAGGTTTTCCAGTGTGTGATCTCATTAATCTCTGATGTGACTGTGTGATCCAGTTCACCTCTCTGATGATGACTCTGTTGTGATAGAAGTCAGTTTAGCAGTTGTGAAGAAGCTGGGGAGGCATTTACAGCTATTCTGAGAGCCCTGGAAACGGCTTTCCTGTGTATTGCAGAATGCTTCTCGTGTAGCTGAAGCAGGTGGCAGCAAGGAATAGTATGTAGTGCTATGAGCATGGGTTTTTCTTACCACAACCTTTTAGAGCTTTTTGATCACAGAAGAATGCCCCTGGCTGTTTAATGTCTTGTTACTCCTCAGGGCACATAATTACTCTCTGCTTCCCGTGGAGTATTTAGGTATGTAATTTCCTGTGCATGTGGAGCCCATGAAAGTATGAAACCACTGGAGAAGGCTTGTAGATCTGTCTTCACTTTGGCCTTGAATTGTTTTGTTGTTGTTTTTTCACAGAACAGAGGAGTAGCTATTACTTGCTTGTGTGCAAAAACTTCACCTAATACATCTAATGTCAATGTGCGTACCTGACAGCAAAGTAGTAACTAGTTAAAATTTAATCTTCAGAACTCCTGTTGAGGCTGATCACTTCTTTTACTCATATACTAGTTTCAAATTTAAGTATTAATATAGTAGTATTGTGCACTTGACAGAATACACTTATTTCCCCAAAAAGGAATTTCTGCTTTATTGTTTTATAACTATGAATTGCTTCCACCTCTTGGTGGCTGACGTTGACTTTCTGTTTAGGAAAACATAGGAAGACTGGAAGAGATGTGGCTATCAAAGTAATTGACAAGATGAGGTTTCCAACTAAACAGGAAAGCCAGCTTCGTAATGAAGTAGCCATTCTCCAGGTATAAATGTGATTTTTGGATAATACTGGAATTTTGTCTCAAACGGTTAATAAGATTTTTTGTTGTGTGTAAGCGCTGTGAATTGTTTTTTAAATCTAGGTATGTGATTTCTGACTACTTTTTAAAATGGAGTCTTAAAAGAGCAGGAATTCCTGATTACTTGGTAGAGTTGATAACTTGGGGGTGGAACCTACCCCCTATATGGGATCCACACAAGACATGTATTTTGGCTCCATGTTATCTCCCGTTGGTAGCAGGCAACTGTACTATTTTCTGCTGCCTTTCACTACTGGCTCCTCAGTCTTTGAGTGTTATTCTTACACTCAGTAACTTGAGTACAGAACATGCATCAACTATTAAAATAATCATTACAGATAACTTGTGTTAAACAAATTAGTTTTAGTAGTCATAATTAGCATGTTTCATAGCTTGATGTTTGTTTCAGGCTAGTTTCTTGCATCAGACATTGTGGGGTTTTTTTCATCTCTAACTCTCCACTTAACTTGTTTTTTTATTTTTGGTGCAGCATTTCAGTGTAATTCAGGATATTTCATACTGTTTTATTTTAGTGATGTACTTGTGCTACTTTATTTTAGAATTTGCACCACCCTGGGATTGTGAACCTGGAATGTATGTTTGAAACCCCAGAACGGGTGTTTGTTGTGATGGAAAAGCTGCATGGGGATATGCTAGAGATGATTCTTTCCAGTGAGAAAAGTCGACTTCCGGAACGAATAACTAAGTTCATGGTCACTCAGGTTGGCATTCAGTTTCTCTACTTTGAGAGGAAAGACTATATTTGGCTTTTGTAATTATGAGAGGATGGAATTTGGAGAAGGTTATCTAAAAGAGGCAGCACAGAGGGCTGCACATCTAATGAAAGTGGAATAAACATGAAAAGAACTTTGAATATTAATAATGTTAATTTTTCCAGTCCCTCTTTCCGAAGACATAAGATTATGGGTATCTAAAGATGAATGTCAAAACAGTAAGTGGAGGAGGAGAAAAAAAAGGAGTGGTAGAAGGAAACCCATTGTTTCCAAGTCTTGATAGGCTGGAAAAAACAGTACTTGCACAGTATATATAGGTTTGTTCTTGAGGACTATGTTGATGTAAATTGCTGTATTGGTTAGTGTGTGTGTCTTTTGACACTTCTGATCTGCTTTGATATGTTCATAAAATGTTCTTTCCTTTTGGTAGATACTTGTTGCTTTGAGGAATTTACACTTCAAGAATATTGTGCACTGTGATTTAAAACCAGAAAATGTACTACTAGCATCAGCAGAACCATTCCCTCAAGTGAGTGAAGATGAAAAAATACTTCTTTTGTCATTTTTCATTGTTCTTTTTCAAAAGACATTTAGACAGTGGAGCTTAAAAAGGGACCACTCATGGGAACTGACGTGGCCTAGAATTACTTGAACTGCATGTATTAGTTGTCTCTTTTTTTCCCTTCCCCCCACTAAATGCCTTTAGTGCATTGCTCTTTCCTATAACCCTAAGGAGGGCATATTAACTTGGGGTTAAGTGTGGGACTTGATCTGGATCCTTTTTATCTATATGAGTGCCTGCTGTGTTCAAATTAAGGAACTGTTGCAGAACCATTAGAACACTGGTGCACACACCAGCTGTTGATGCTTTTTACCTGGATGTTCTGTCCAGAGTTGGTTGGGTCTGAATTTGAGCATTGTTTGATTTTTGTGTAGCTGAAGCCTTCAGCTTCAAGAATATGATTAAGAGGAATGTGATATGGCTGGGATTCACATGTGTTTTTAACTTTGGTTCTGTGCCTTGTGAGGGTGCAGATTTACCTTTGAAACGGGGTGAGTTTAGAATCAAGGTTTTTGTCCTTATTTGCACACTTGTGGCCATGTACTATGCAAGCTGCCTCAGAGCCGAGGTTTATGCCTTGATCTGAAGCATGGCTGATTCGCAGTCTGCAAAACCAGCAGCCTAAAACCTTAACTGACTGGCTTATGTAATGTTTTGTCTCTGTCTGAATGCATGCAATGTTTAAATGATGGCAGAAAGGGTGTCAAGTACCCCTCTGGTGTCAGGCGGTAACACGCTTTGGAGATCAAGCAGAGATTTCTGAGTGCAAAAATACGTTTCTTTTGCAGGTGAAGCTGTGTGATTTTGGCTTTGCACGCATCATTGGTGAAAAGTCTTTCAGGCGCTCTGTGGTGGGGACTCCTGCTTATCTTGCCCCTGAAGTGCTCAGGAGTAAAGGTTACAACCGCTCCCTAGACATGTGGTCAGTTGGGGTCATTGTCTATGTGAGCCTCAGTGGTACATTCCCATTTAATGAAGATGAGGATATAAATGATCAGATTCAAAATGCAGCATTTATGTACCCACCAAATCCTTGGAAGGAAATTTCTAGTGAAGGTAAAGAAATTAATTTTCTCTATTAGAATGCTTTTATGGGAAGAAAACACAATCAAATGCTTAAACCTCAAGATTCAATCAGAAAGGAGTGTGTGAATTATTGGTAGTTTGAGTTTAGTAGACTATGCTAAAGTGGATAAATATGACCTGGCATACTTTTCCAAAAGATAAATTGTTAAATATAATGCTTTAGATAATTTTCAGGGCAGGAGACTCAATAGATTTAGCAAGAAAAATTAATTGCATGCATGAGGAGTGGAATGAATAATCTGAAACTTCCTGAACTTTACAGTGAAAGGTTCAGTCATGTGTCTATTTGCTGAATGCTGATCTCAAACCATTCTTAATCTACACTATAAGCACTGAAACAGTTCAAAATTGAATCTGGAATTTAAGTTTTGTGCATTAGCAAATATGGATTTAAATGTCAAGCTTACAAGGTTGTCCTCGAGCTCTCCAGTGCCAGCTTTGGTAATGTATACACAACTAACACTGGTAGACATGGGTGGACATGTATACAGAAGTATACAATAGTGGAGGTACCTACATAATTGTGGAACACAGGATTATGCTTAAGCTTTTTATGCACTTCTGAAAATCACTAAAATCAGTAGGGAAAAGTATTAATGAATAACATAGTAAAGCTTCTAGAGTTTCTGTCAAAACTAGGGGGAAGCTTATCCTGTACCTATTTTGTAGCCTCATTTAACATAAGCAAAACTAAATATGAAATTCAAGAGTTTGGTTAAATTTAGAAGAGTTCAGAAGGATACACATGCACATAAAATTCATTTCCACTGCACTGTGTGAATGCTGACAGAGATGATTAGTGTTTAAACAATACAATTTTTTTTTGTTCTTCTTTGTCAGCCATTGATTTAATAAACAATTTGCTTCAAGTGAAGATGAGAAAACGTTTCAGTGTTGACAAATCCCTTAGTCACCCATGGTTACAGGTAAACTCATCTGCCTTTTTCACTATGTTCATAAGGGGTAGAATAATGCTTTTTTGGCTGAAATCCTTCAGAGGCTGCTTTCATCGCATTTTGCTAACAAGCATTAATGGAGGCTTGAATATTTTGGGTTTTAGCTTTATGTGCTCCAGGATTCTGGAGCATTTATTGTCTTGTCTCTCCCGCCCTTTACTTTCTGTCTGATACCAACATGGTTTTACTCCTTTGGCTCCTCCCCTGAATGTGGGCAGTGATGAGTGCAGGGAGCCCTGTGAAATCAGCATGGAGACAACATTGTTTGTTTGGTGCTGAAGTGGACACACGGGCTGGGGTGTGCTGTCACTTATAGTTGCTTTAGAACAGATTTGTTAGGAATTGAATTTATCTGCTGCTTTGAGCTGGGTTCCTTTCACAGCAGTTTCACAATACTGCATGCACATAGCCATAATGTTAAAGGGAAAATCCAAATTGTTTTGAGAATAAACAATATTGGAATAAGTATAATTTCATATATGTCTATATATACAATTAATAATAAAGGTACATAGCCATCTTGTTACAAAAAAGTTTTCATTATTTACAACCTATACTACGAACCTATTTAATTTTGAACTACTCTTTGTGGACAGTGCTGGGGTATTTTGTGGGATGTTTGGGTTTGGTTTTCTTTTTTTGTTTTTTAATTATTTAAACAGATCTTACTTGTATCTTGTGGCTTTTTCTGCTGAAGGAGAGACAAACTGCAGAATTTATCTGTGGGAATATCGTGCTGCTGTTTCTTAAAACTGCTTCCTTAGATCTCTTTTGCTCCTTAGGATTATCAGACTTGGCTTGACCTCAGAGAATTTGAAACCCGCATTGGAGAGCGTTACATTACCCACGAGAGTGACGATGCACGCTGGAAAGAACATGCTTATGAGCACAACCTTGAGTACCCCCAGCATTTCATTATGGCTCCTAATCCAGATGACATGGAAGAAGACCCTTGATTTATTCATTATGCTAAATTGCAGCAAAGAAGGACGCTCCAGACAGAAACTGAAGATAAGTTTTGGAACAGCTGTCGCTCTTTCCAAATGCTGTACGCATAGTTCGGTGTGTAAAGCCCCAGAGGATCCTGCATGGACATGGGAATAGACTTGTTGTCTGACAAGCTTTTCTCCATCTCCAACTTTAAGTAGTTACTGGATGGTGGGATAAGCCCTGTTGGGTAACATTTCACTCAGCTGGGTGGTGGCAAAGCCACCTCTGAGGTGTAATGTGTACAGGTTGAATGGTTTCTGTGTTTTTCAAGGTTTTTTGTTTTTTTTTTTCATAGCCTGCGCAATAGGAGTTTTGTAATAGTTTTCTAATCCCTATTTACTAGGCCATAGAGGACTGTTTTCTGTTACTTAGATACTACATTTCCCATTTCCTAAACTGTGGATGTTGAAAAGAGACTCTAAAAAGAAATTGATGCAGAATATCTTGGCTAAAGCAAAACATGGTGGTTTAGTCAAATACAGCTTTGTAGATGAAGGAATAATTTGCTGCTGTTAAGACAGTTAAATATGTGCGTCTTTGCCCTAATTGAACTTTTTCCAGACACCAAAAAAACCCCAAACCCATAACTTCTTACATTCCTCTTGAAATGCTGGCTGACAATCTAAGGAGATGACAATCAAAGCTATGCTAGTCCTTTATTTTGTCTGTTAAAGCAATAAGCCACAACAGTGCGCTGCTGCGCAAGGCTGGCACGTGTCGTTGATACACACCAAAGGCATTTTGCCTTAAAACTACACAAGTAATGCACAGAGAGCACACAAGACTTGATGTAGCATATCCTTTCACTCTGGAAGACCAGCTTCTAGCAGAAGGATGTGGAAAAATAGGGAAAAATACATGCAGCTTTCTTCCATTGTTTTGAGTAATTAAATTTTTAAATTTTTTAAATATTTTTCTAATTTTTTAAGGTTCCTTGGAGTTACATCAGGAGTAGTTTGTAGCCTGCTAGTTTGTATCTTAACTCTGCTCAAAACCTAGGAGTAACAGTGGATACATCACCTGTTGCTTCTGCCAGGGCAGCTGGATTGTAGGAGAAAGGACTTGCTTTCCCACCATAACCTGCAGCCCCTCCCATCCTTTTTACTGTGTCCAGTGCTGTTTAAGCTGAATGAAGAGTCTGAAATCAACTCCTAACTCAGTTTGTTATGCAGATGCCTCAGTTGAAAAATTCTCAACCACTTGTTGGACTTGTAGCACAATAGAAGGGAATCGGCACTGTTCTTTGGAAATTACTCCCTTGGAGATCAGTTCAAGTTCATGGTATTTCAAAGAAGTCTGGGGCCATGAATGTTAAATGCAAATCAAAGAGGGTTTTTTTGGTCCTATTTTAAAAAACAGAAAGGGTGAAATCTTTACCTTTGTGTGGGATAACAGCATTGTGCTGCTGAAAGGTGCAGGATGGCTGTACATACCCCTGATGTGCCAAGCTGCTTAACTGGAGCTTGGTTGGAAATACTTAAAAATACTGATAACAGGCTCGAGCTGCAAAGTCAGTGAGAGGATTTGGGGTATCTCCTCTCTCCTACAAAGATTTTCTTCTTTGTTTGTATGTAGATAAGTTTTTTTTTCTATTGTTATTCAGGTAAGGAAACAGGTGAGCAGACTTTATAAGTTGTTAGATAAACTGAAAATGTTACGTGGTTATTTCGGGGCTGGCAGCTGCTTGTGATAGCAGTGACCTGGCAGTAAAGTCAGTGGCAATTGCAGGAGTATATGTCCACAGGTAGGTTTGGGTCTTTAACCCACCTTTTCCTTTCCTATTGCCCTTTATCTTTAACCTGCCACTGCATTTTGGAGGCTGAGCTCTGGCTTCTTAACCCTGTAAGGGGAGGGTTTCAGGACTGATTCTTCAGAGAGGCACGATTTTTCATCTTTGGAACCAGAGTAGTAACCTGTGATGTCGGTAGTCTGGCATTTGCCCAGGCTTGGCAAGGGAAGGAGTACTGTTTTTCACCTTTCACTGCTCAAGTGACCAAATTTCAGTGAAGCCATTGCTATCTTCCATCCTAACTGTAGTAATGTAGATACAGTTTGGTTTTAAACTTCAGATTTTATACTTGAGCTATCACTTCAGGTTTACCTGTGGTTTTTTTTGTTGTGTTGTTTTAAGGAAGGAAATAAAGCCAGCTCAGTCACTTGAAAAAGCACAACAGGAATGGAGGAAGGAGGGGACAACAATGAAGTAGGAGGCCTAGCTGATGTCTCTCCCCATGAAGTCTGCTCTGCTTCAAAATATTATATGACCTATTTATTCTTCAAGTTGTATTAAAATAAAAATAACGCTGTTGGCCTTTGGAGGAGATTGCCTGATCATATATGCAGACTTATGGGGCCAGACAATAGAAGCCACAAGCATCTAATAGTCAAGAAACCAAAAAAATCAGACATACATTAGGAGTAAACTTTCTTCAGAGTAGTAAAAATAGCTGGGTTTTTTATTCCCTTTTTTTTCTACCTTTACTGCAAACTTTGACAGCAGTAGGTTACAGTGTTTAATACCCTTATCCCTAGATGAATTAAGTTGCATTCATTCAAGCAATAGTGCTGGTGATGCTAGAAAAAAAGCTCATGTAAAATTTATAGCCTCAAAAGGACACTGTCAAGTACTTTTATATTTTTATACATCCCATTGTTTGTAAATATCCTCTGATAAGCTTGAAAATAAAATTTATTTCCCTATCACTCTTGTTCTTTTTATTTACATGAATTATTTCTCCTATCAGATGTTCTCAGAAGTAAACACTTGTTTGTTTGTGGATTTGACATTAGATATGCCCTGCTCTGGGAATTCTGTTAGCAGTATCTTTTTCTGTATGCATCCTGTCACCATTCTCTTTATAAAAATATTTTTAGGGCATCTTGATTTTATTCAAGTACAAAAGCTGAGTACATTTAAAGACTCCTTAGCGCATCTGTTTGTTACTGACAAGTTTTTATTCACTGGTCAGTACTTCACTCGGCTCTATCCTAAGACCCCCCCAAACACTGTTCATTCTCTGCTCTGTGTGTGCTGGTTTCTGTATGAGCGGTGTTTTATTACCACTTATACCGCTTTGAGTAGGTCAGCCAGGAGGTTTAGTGTGCTGCACTAATTTACTCTGAAATAGCACTCCCTACCAAAATGTGGCTGGGCCCTGAAGCATAGATTGGTTTAAGAACATTGCCTGAAGAAGGTACTTCATCTGCCTTCTGTTCAAAGATTATTAGTTCTTACCTTACTGCATATACGTTAATTACATTACTGCAAAACATTTAGTATGTAAAACCACAAAATGCATGACTCAATTCCTTTTACTGGGATTTGGTTTTAAAATTTAATAGGATGTTATTGAAAGCTATTGCTATCAGACGTTTTGCTGTAGTATTTGAAATTACTTCAGTAGGAGTTCATTAAATCCAGCAACAGGTGGTAAGGGAGGCTTCGACTCTGGCTTATCTTTCTTGTCAGGGTGTACAAGTCTGTGGTGAGGGAGCAGGGCAAAAAAGTTAAAGCAGTCCCCCATGTTCTCAGGATTCATCAGCATATCATAGCTGCGAAGTAACTGCTCACGAGTTGCTGTGTCACGTGAATTCTGCAAGAGCACCTGAAAAAAACAGAAAGAGAACGCAGGTTACAGCTCTTCCTGCTTTCCTGTAAATTCCCACATACCTTGCAATCCCTTTTGCATCCTTTTCACTTACACTAATCTAACAGTGCCGTAATGGTTGGTGGAACTAGTGAGATCACTGGAGGTGCTACATACGCCCATGTATGAGCTAAGTTTTGCATTAAATGCTCCTAAATTTAATATGATCAGTTTACTTCCAGGGATCCTGAGTGACTTCTGTCTAGAAGAAGCAACTTTCGGATCTCCGGTCTATGTGTTATTTTGAACGACTTCATTTTAAAATCAGATTTTTATAAAAGCTCTCTTGCTGCTTAAAAGTATTGTCTGTGGAATGGGAGAGTTTATGTACCTGTAAGCACTATCGTACCTTCAACCGGAGGTCAATGCCCATGTTTTTTAAAAACTCCCGCTGTTTTATGGGGCCTAATGTAGTTGTCCTTTCCTGTGTCATCTTTCGAAGATAGCTGAAATCAACATCTGCTGTCAGGTCTGCTGTGCCTGGAGCGCTCAGCACATCATGAAGTTTGTGATTCCGGAAACCCTGAAAAATCAAATTGGAAGATTATACTCAGCTGTAGTCCAGATGTCATAGTTGGGGCCAGCAAAAACTAAGTTGTGCGTTTGAGGGGCGAGAATAGCAAATTATACATGGAAAATTTGAGATAAATGTAGCAAGGGCCCAGATTGTCCTCTTCCATCTGAGAGAAATCCTTGTGCGTACAGATTAAATAAGAATTACTCAGTTTTATGACTGCAGCCTGATGCAGTTTTTGTTATTACGTCCACCTGAGAACTTTCTCTTACAAGAACCTAATGATCAAAGGGACAAAACAGAGTATTTTGGCTTCTTCTTTGAGGGTAAACGACATACCCGGAAGGTGTCAGTTTTGGTTCCATCATGGCCATAATCCGCAACCAGTGCAGCCCCACCATCCTTCTCTATGCGACAGGCAAGCCTCTGGATGATGACACCAGCCTCGGGACACACTTCCACGTGATCTCTCGTTTCTTCTGGCTAGTGTAGAGTTCAGAGACCAAAACACCTGTATTAGCAGGTAAGTACAGGGCAAGAGTTCTTCACGCTTGATGTCTTGGGACTGAGGTACAAGGGGGGTATTCTAGGCTACCCACAGCTTGACCTAGTTTTTGCTATCAGTCATTTTCCATTAGTGTTTTCTGAGTGCTGGACTTCAGTCACGTCTTCTGTAGTAACCTGTAGTCCAAGAAAAATTTTCCTACCACGTAAGAATACCTGCATCAGGTGAAACCTCCTTACTGTGGTACTGAAAGAATGAAAACAGCTCTTCACCTGCTCACACCCTTCAAAGAGGCCTTCCCGTGTGAAATTTTGTAGCTGGTTTTGGTCTCCAGGACTTAATTTTATAACTTTTGAGTATCCAGTGAACTTCAGGAAAAAAAAAACACTTACAGACCCTTTCCATTAAGGGTCAGCGTAGCACAGAAGCACCCAACTGCCTGCAGCAGTACCATGAGAGCCTGGCTGGGATGGTGATGTGACACCATGCAGTGCAGAACTAACCCTTGTCACTTGCTGCCGCATTTTGCTCTCTGAAGCATTTTGTGTGTTCGAGCTCTGATTCTGCAGAGCTGGGTGGATGTGTTTATTTCTGTGTTATGTTTTCAAAGCATACCAAATTCAATGCTTGTGGAAATTTTGCAGAATGGAAATAAGCTCTATTTACTTATTTGTATGTAGACTGGGAGCCCTCCTCTTGCTGTCAAGGTAACTGAGAAGCAGTTAAATATACTTGAAAGAGTCACAAAAGGTGTAAGTACGAGCTCTTGCAGGCATAAACTCACTTGGATGAAGTTTTCTGTCGCAGGGGTGCTGGATGGTGACAGGACAAACCGCAGCTGGTCAGGAGCTTCTGGATCTATATCAACCAACACTTCCCGCCAGCCTTTCTCAGTTCGCTGTTCAACAAGCCCAGAGTACTCATTTTACACTCTAATCGGTTCCACAGCATCTTGTTTATTTGACTGAACTAATATGTCAAGCATTTTCAGAAATGTTTTGAGAACACAATATGCTATTAACGCCAATTACTCATCCTATTCAATTCCAGTAATAACTGCTTTAGAAAAAGCTTGTGGTGGAGTCTCATCTGCAGAGCCAACAAATACAGGTTTAATGACACTTAGAAGGAATGAATGATGCTCTGAAGAAAAATAATGCCTCTTCTATTGACAGTGCAATATTTAACTTATCAAAATAAAATAATTCACTCTACCAGAGACTTCTCATAAACTAGTTTGTTCTGAATCATAACTAGCCTCTATTGGCTATTCTCATTGCCATTTAAATGAAAGTCCTTCAGTCTTTTGTTAATAGTGTTAGAGAAAATCATGTGGAAATTAGTAACTTCATTAATGTAATATCAGAAATAAAACCCCCAAACCCTTCAGCATTATCTCAGCAGAAAGAAATCTTTAGCTTTCTACAAGTTTTTTCATTCAAGAACAATTACTAATTTTACAGTTATCAGCTGAATTAAGTCCAAATTCAATTAGAATTATTTTATCAACAGAGATAGTACATATGTCTAATTTGGCACCTTAATTCTGTTCTTCCTGAAAGAGAAAAGGTGTTTAAGCAGATGCTCACAATTACAATAATAATCTTGCTATACCTGAAATTTATGTATTGGCAAGGCATCAAAGAACTCATGTGCTAGGTAAAAGCTGTAACCTGGGGGAAGGTAAAAAAAGAATGCATTAAATTATTTATTCTTCCGTAGCAGCTTCCAGTTGAAAATTAATTTTTAAAATGATTTTTAATGAATTAAGCTAATTAATGTGGTTGCAAAATAATTACTTCCAGCTTGGATACATCAAAGATGGTATTTATACAGCTAGTTCTAGCTTCCAGTCCATGAATTTTAGATCAGTATCTCACGAAAGGAGATTCAGGCAAAGCCAGTGAATGGTTTCCCATGAAAAGAAAACATCAGAAAATGAAACTGGATAGCTATTCCCAAATGAAGGTAGGCAGAATAGGTTGGAGTTATGAAAATGAGCCAGTTTCCTGCCTCAGACTTAATACAAGTAAGACCAAATATGTATTCTAACTACTTTTCTGTCCAGGGTGAAGGACAGCAGAGATGCCCTCTGTTATCAAAAACTGCATATGAAGGAAGGACACCATCCCTTTAATGAGGTGTTCAAGCTCCTCACCTGATGGCACATCCTGAATGTCTCTGTACCAAAAAATGGGAATTCCAGTCTTGCTAATGCCTTTCATGTAAGCAGGCTCGTCCTTGGGGCTTGGCTGCACCTTCCCTCCCGTCAGCATCCGTGCTTGGATCTCGCCAAGTTTGGGACTCACTTCTACCAGGTGAACAGAGACATCACATTTACTAAGTACAGAGGAGAGCTGGCTGAAGACCTATAAAGGCAGATCAGTTCTATTAGCCACAGTCTTGTGCAGTATACATTAAAGGCTTAAGTATTAATCTTTCATTTAGTTGGCTTTCTGTTTAATAAAACAGCCTCAGTGAAAGAGACTGCATTGCCCTCCTTCCGAAGGACGTGAAATGGGAATTTCTTCATGTATTTTAATAAAAGCTGCTACGCTTCTAGTAAAGTTAGCAAAACATAGCACATATTACATGGCTGTAAGGACAACATGAAAGGCTAATTTGGAACAGTAACAGCAGCCCCTCTAAGATCTGCAGAGAGTTTAACATCATGAGAAAAATGGTTCGGTTTTCACTGACACCGTAAACCAGCGTTCAATATCCTGCTGTTCTTTTTTCATTAATATACGTAAATAGAATAAAAGTTCTTCTGAGGTGCTAAATCCCATCAGTGATCTGTGTACGAATCAGCAGTATTTTAATTGACAGCCATGCAAGCACAACTGAACAGAAACGGTTAATTGAAAAGAAATAAGCCCCTGAAATCCCCAAAAGAACTAATACAATTTCACTCTGTGTTACTGTCCTCCCTGCTTCTTCCTATTTCCTTGCACTGAGGCCTCCATCCAAGTTACAGCTCCTAAATGGTTTCCAGTTTGGATAATGCTTTCTTACACAGAAATAATTTGTAATAGAATATTCCTGCCTTCTCCTTCTTTCAAGTGGTGTTTGGAAGACCACACACGTGTCCATGCAGTGGGCACACAATGGCCTGTGTTCTGCTTCTGAATGAGAGACCTGGTGCCTCAGAAACACACATCTATTTTATTTTGAGTCTGAGCTGCAAACCTGATTGAAGTGATTCGGTTACTAGGGAAGGTTAAACCCTGACAGCAAAACATCCTTCCTTCAGATTTCACAGCAGCCGTGGAATAAAGCCAGAAACAAAAATATGAACGGTTTTCACCTACCCGTAATATATCCTCAGTCAGGGTGCCCCTCCCTGGGCCCAGTTCCACCAGCTGGAAGGTGTTAGGTTTGCCCATGGCCATCCATTCACTGATATACCATATTCCTATTAACTGTCAGTGAGAAACAACACAAAGGGTTACAGCAGTAACTTCAGAACTTGTGGAAGGTGATACCTGCCTTTTGTCTGATAATAACTAAGATAATATGGCCACATTCTCACTCCACATTTCAAAGTTAAGAATAATAACGATACATAACATCATGCTCTTCTCTTTAAATATTAAAATTGATGATTGTTTGCTGTCAGCCCACCAGAAGCAACTCTCCATCAGTAAATGTGGGGACTCTGCTCTGGCTGAGGCAACAACTTTTATTTAAGGCTCAAATGCAGGTCACTGCCCAGGTGCCTTTGAACAACTGTTCTTCACAACAATGCATTTACCAAAGTGTTAACAAGAACAGTGTTCAGTGCATGTTCACTACTGAAAACAAAACATAAACCAGAGTCAGCCAGACCGAACTCTGGAAATGATTTCTGAGGAGAGTTTTCACAGCGGGAAACCACCATAACTCTATTTATAAACAAGTTCTATATGGTAGTGTTAATAACCACAAACTGTGTTTCAGACTACACACATGAAAGGAGTTTCACAGAAAACACCCCTTCCTCCCTCAGAGCCAATTTTGATTTTGGGAAATAATTTGAAGCTTATTATTGCTACTCAAGTATTTTGACATTGGTAAGGTACCCAACCTCCCTGCTCAAGCAAGGTCCTCCTAGAGCACATGGCACAGGACTGTGTGTCCATACACTTCTTGAATATCTCCAGTGAGGGAGACTGCACAACCTCTCTGGGTAATCTGTTCCAGTGCTCGGTCACTGCACAGTAAAGAAGTTCTTCCTGATGTTCAGGTGGAACTTCCCATGCATCAGCTTCTGCCCATTGCCTCTTGTCCTACTGCTCGGCACCACTGAGAAGAGCCTGGCTCCATTCTCTTGGCACCCTCCCTTCAGATACTTATAGACATTGATGAGTCCCCTCTGTTGTCTCTTTTTAAGGAAGAGGCTGAACAGGCCCAGGTCCCTTTCCTCTCGAGAGGGATGTTCCAGTCCCTTAATTTATCTTTGTTGCCCTCCACCGGACCCACACCGTGAGCTCCGCGTCCCTCCTGTACTGAGGAGCCCGGATCTCGACATACCACTCCAGATGCAGCCCCACCAGGACAAAGAAGAAGGCGGGATCACCCCCCTTGACCTGCTGGCAGTGGTCTTCCTGATGCATCCCAGGATAGCGCTGGCCTTGCTGGCCACCGGGGCACACTGCTGGCTCAGGGACGGCTTGTTGTCCACCAAGACGCCAGCCAGCCCCGCGGGGACAAGGTAAAACAAACAAACAAACAAACAAACAAACTCACTCAGGACACACGGAACTGCGTTACCTCTCCGAACACCTGGCTTATTTCAGGCGAGGTGATGAAGTCCCCGCTCTCGCCGATGCCGCCGCGGCGGGTGTAGTAACCCTGGGGGGACAGAGAGGGGAGCGGGGCCGGGGCCGCGGTGAGCGGCGGCGCCGGGGCACAGCCCCCATCCCCCCGGGCCGCCCCGGGCCGCTCCCGGCGCACCTGTGCGGGGTTGGTGAGCGCCTCCCGCATGTACTCGGCCACCGTCACGGGCCCGCTGGCCCGCAGCTTGCGACACAGGTGCTGCAGCAGCGCCCCGGCCCCGCCGGCCGCCGCCGCCGCCTCGCCCGCCGCTCCCGAGCACAGCCGCGCCGCCGCCGGAGCTGCGGGGAGAGCGGGGACAGAGAGGGCTCGGCGGGGCGGCGGGAGGAGCGGCGGGGAGAAGGTGCGGAGGGGCGAGAGGCGGCGCTCACCGCGGGGCCGGGCCGGGGCGCGGGGGACCCGCCGGCCGCCGGCCAGCAGCGCACGGCGCGCCAGCAGCAGCGCCATAGCGGCGGCTCCCGCTCCTCCCGCTCCTTCCTCCTCCTCCTCCTCCTCCTCCCGGGTCCCGGCCCCCCTCCCAGCAAGGACGGGGCACGGCCGGACGCGCGTCACGCGTGTGCGCGGGAGATCTTCCGGCGGGCGGCGATGGCGGCGGCGCTGTGGGACTTCGGCGTGGGGAAGCCGCGGAAAGCCGGCGGCGACAGCGGCGAGGAGGAGGGCTCGGACGATGGGGATGAGGAAGGAGCGGATGGAGATGCGGGAGGGTTCACGCTGGACGAGGTGCTGCGCCTCGGCGGCACTAAGGTAAGGGACGGGGCGGAGGGAGCGGGGACCACGTGGAGGATGGGACTCCCCATCCCGGGACGGGCCCTGGCGATGGGGTGGGGGTGGGAGGGGGGGGTCCCACGCAGATATTGGGAATGTGTTCTTTGCTCGGGGGGTGGTGAGGCACTGGGACAAGTTTGCCCGGAGAAGGTGCGGATACCCCATCCCTTGCGGTGTTCAGAAGCCAGGCTGGATGTGGCTTTGAGCAGCCCGGTCTAGTGAAAGGTGTCCCTGCCCATAGTAGGGAAATTGGAACGAAATGATCTTTAGGGTCCCTTCAAACCAAAACCGTTCTGGGGGGAGCCCTTGGGAGTCTTGGGAGACCTCGCACTGCACCGGACCGTAACAGCTGTGCACTGCTGCCCACAGCAAGATTACCTGATGCTGTGTGCCGTGGACGAGGCGGGTGAGATGGTGGATGGCGGCAAGAAGGACACGATGGATGACCTGAAGGAAGGCGAGCTGGAGGCGTTCATCGGCTCGCTGGGTCTCAGCAAGTATGCGAAAAGTTGCTTGGTGGTGGAGGGGGATGAAGATGAAGGCGGCAGCAAGGAGAAAGAGAAGCCTCCAAAGAAAGAAAAAAGCAAGAAGGAAACTAATCCGACTCCACTAGAGGGGAAAAAAGAAAAAAAACTCAAGGAAAAGACAAGCAGTGTGAAGGACACCAAGAAGAAGCAGGCTGGTGGTGATCAGGGCCAGCACCCTTCAGCAAAGAAAGAAAAATTGGAAGAAGATTTTGAATTTCATGCTAGGCAAGCAATACTGATCAAACCGGGGGGCAAGTGGTATGACCTGGAATACACCAATGAATTCTCTCCAGAGCCACAGGATCAGACACTTCTGTCTAAGTATAAGGCCCTGGCCCAAAAGCTGTATGAACATGAGAGAGACCTGTTTAAGAACAAGACAGACTACCAGAAGGGGGCCTCTTCGACATGGATGAAAACTGTTGTGTCCTCGGGTACCTTGGCTGACAGGATGGCAGCGATGACCCTTCTCATCCAGGACAGTGCTGTCCACAGTCTTCAGTTTGTTGAGAACTTGGTAAACCTCATAAAGAAAAAGGGCAGCAGGCAGCAGAGCCTCATGGCTTTGGATACTTTCAAAGAACTTCTCATTTCAGATATCTTACCAGACAATCGAAAACTGTGGTCTTTCTCTCAGCGGCCACTTAACAACATAGTGAAGATGTCGAGTGGCAACAGGGATTCCAGGGACAGACGGTTGATACTGTGGTACTTCGAGCATCACCTGAAACTGCAGATAGCAGAGTTTGTGCAGGCGTTGGAAACACTGAGCCATGATTGTCTGACAGCCTCGAAATCCCGAGCTCTGGCAGTTGCCCATGAGCTTCTCTGTAACAAGCCTGAGCAGGAGAAAGCTCTGTTGGTCCTGCTGGTGAATAAACTGGGAGACCCTCAGAACAAGATCGCCACCAAAGCCTCTTATCTTTTAGAGACGTTGCTTCACAAGCATCCGAACATGAAGGGAGTAGTGTGCAGTGAGGTGGAGAGGCTTTTGTACCGGTCAAACATCAATGTGAAAACTCAGTATTACGCCATTTGCTTTCTAAATCAGATAGTCCTCAGTCACGAAGAAAGTGCATTGGCTAACAAGCTGATAACTTTGTACTTCTGCTTTTTTCGGAACTGTATTAAGAAAAAAGATGTTGAATCCAAAATGCTCAGTGCTCTCCTTTGCGGGGTAAACAGAGCTTACCCTTATGCTGAGACTGGTGATGAGAAAGTGAAAGAGCAAATGAACACCTTGTTTAAAGTTCTGCATCTGGCAAACTTCAGTACCAGTGTCCAGGCCCTGATGCTGCTGTTTCAAGTGATGGATTCTCAGCAGACTGTGTCGGATAGGTACTATGCAGCACTGTACAAGTAAGTGGCAGGTTTGCATTTTTTTATATAAATTTCATTTCGTGAGATAGTCACCATGAATTTGAAGTTGTAGAAACATTTATTTTGATTTTAAGGTCTTTCTAATTTTGTGCTTAATTGGCTAAAAATTTCTGATGTTTTGTATCAGCTGGAATCTTTAGATGATTTAATTTGTGTAGTTAGAAAACCTCGTGTTATGAAAGAATTTTTTTTTTGTCCCAGCTGATTGTTCAGACTCTTTATAGGGTCTTTACAGGTTTCTGTTTAATTGATCAAAGGGAAGTTGCTGGTTTTTTAAAAAAAGAACTCAAGTTCCCCCAGACTGTGGAATGTATTTAAGGTCCTTACTGTGCCTGACAGCCAGGAAAAAATTGGGGTAGAAAATGAACCTACCAGTACATATGTCTGGTCTGATTGTGAAGCATGCTGATTCCTAACCATTTTCTTTCTATTTTTTTTTTAATATCTCAAATTTTGAAACTGTTTTGAGTTGAACTCAGTTTATTTATGCTTTCTTACAATTTTTTTGTTTACCGATGCATTTTTTTTTTTTTTTCTTAAATCTTCAGTGTCTCATATATAGGCAGAAATATTACACAGCTGTTGACAGTTCAGGATTGATCATAATGATTTTGAGTACTGGGGAACAAGCTGTCACTGGTCTTTTAGATGGCACTCTGAAAAATGTAGATAATTGTTGTTAATAGCAATTGTTCTGCTACCTGCATTATGACAATCAGCAATGTTTTCTCCTGTGTGTTCTACAGGAAGCTTCTAGATCCTGCTTTAGCAGCGTGCTCAAAGCCATCCATGTTTCTTAACCTTGTCTATAAATCTCTGAAGGCAGATGTAGTGTTACGGCGCGTGAAGGCCTTTGTGAAGAGGTTGCTTCAAGTCACTTGTGGACAAATGCCACCCTTCATTTGCGGAACCCTGTACCTTCTGTCTGAGCTTCTGAAAGTAAAACCAGAGTTAAGGGTCCAGTTGCAGGATCATGTGGTATAAAATGATTTCTTTGTCTCATTTCTTTTTCACCAAGAGCTGTTTATATAAGCACCTTCCCCTGACCTGTTTATTAGTAACGTAAGGTTTTGCTCAGGTGTTGTTTCTTGAAGTGGGGAGGAACATCACATTTGCGTGCTCAATTTTAAGTCCCGTATCAAGGACAAAAATCTGTATTTCTTAAACATTGGCCATCATTTATGTAGATTTTTGGAAGTAGCTTAAGAGCAGTATGTGCATTTTTCTAAAAAATCAGAATAAATCTGGAAAGGAAAAGCTGTTTGCTAACATATTTTGGTTTTTAGGAGTCAGATGATGAAGAGTGCTTTAAGGATCAAGAAGAGGCTGAAGAGGCTGAGGAAAAATTTGTGGATGCAGACAAAGAAGTAGAAGATAAAGAGAGAACGACAATGGAAAATTCTGCAAAACCAAATAATTCAAATTCAACAGCCTCGTGGGTGCATCATTTGAATATGGGAGGTAAACTAGCAAGAAAATGTAATTCATTTAATGTCTAGCATTCCATAACAGTGACGTGTTGATCAAGAGTTGTTTTAAGGTTAAGTGACTAAAACGTTATTTTAATTTTTAATTTGAAGTTTGATTGAAAGCAGTCAGAATAATTTATTTCTTAGCTCAGCAGTGATGAAGAGACTCTGAGTAGTGTATTTCACTTTATGCAATTTGCAATAAACACATAAATTATGCCTTAGCAATAAACAGACTTGGAATTTTTTTTGCTTCTGTGTTCAAACACCTTCAGAGCAATATATCCAGAGTTAGGATGTGTAGCTTCTCATTTGCTTGTCAAGTTTGCTAGAACCATTTCTCCAGCTTTGAACCTGTGCCCAATTTCACTCCTTCCTGAAGACCTTTTGGAAGAGGGCAGGGGTTTTTCAAGACCTTCCTTGGAAGCACATAGGAACTCCACCTGTGCCCTGATCACACACTGGTGAAGGGCAGCTGAATGTAGCCTTTACCTGCTGCCAAATGAATCTGTGGCCTGTCCAGCTGAGAATGATGGGCAGCATTGCTGTCATGGTGAAGTGAAAATAATACTCTTGTAAAGTTGCCTAAGAAAACTTAAGATATTTTCCTCCATCCCTCAGGCAGGAAGACTGGAACTACATATGATCCTATGCACCGAAGTCCTTTATACTGTGGTGCTGAAAGTACAAGCCTGTGGGAACTGAAGAAGGTAGGGTGTTCTTACCTTGGGGTTACTGTGTTTCTTAGGGTGGCCCTTACATTAAGAGAGGAAAATGAACTTGATTATTCTTGGAGTAGCTCTCTGGGTAACATAACAGAAAGTTTAAAGATGATACATTGCTCAGCTTTAAGCTTGTACATGTTCCTTACAGTGCTGATATTCCGGAGGAGAGAATAAGAATTTTAAGTGGAGATTTGGACAATAATGATATTTTTTGGCGTTTGGATCTTAACTTTGATCACTAAAGGTTTTTAGTGTTGCATTAAATCAGATTGTAAGTGAAAATGTATTTATTTAACGCAAACAAAAGATTAGAACTAGATGTTCTTCAGTTGTTCAAGGGCAGAGCACATCAGCCTTGCCACTGCTATGTGTATCTGCATGTTATTTGATGAGTTACAGAGCAGTCTTATGACATAGTGGTGTTGTCAAGAGTCTGATATGTCAGTGTGAGTAATAACTGCATTTATTTTTTTAAGTAGAAATAAATAAATGATTCATGTTTTTCAGCTTTCTGAACATTTTCATCCATCTGTGGCCCTATTTGCAAAAACAATTTTAGAAGTAAGTAGTGTTTAGCTTTGAAGTTTGATTTTTTTATGGTATGTGTCTTTTGCTGTTTGAAAAAATACATTATAAAGTCTCCTTGCACTCTGTGGGTAACTTGCAGCTCTGCAGAACTCTACCATACACTCAAATGCTATGCTTTTCATGAAATTAAAGTGTTTTATGCAAAGCAGAGTGCTCACAAAAGTTCTAACTTTGTAGAAATGTGGGTATTATATGATTCTTAAAGCTTTATTTATATATCTTTTTATTTGACTTTTTTTTTTTTTTTAATGTGCAGAACTCTACTGTAGGAACAAATTCTTTTTTAAGCACTTTTGCGGTACCATGCCCAAAATACTCAAACCTACACAAATACATATTTAAAATATTTATTTTCCATTTGAATGTATGGTGTCCAAATGATGCTGAGTATTAACGGCTACTAGCAAGTGCCTTGCAAGGCAGTTCATTGCTGAAACAAAGCAAAGGAGGTGTTTTTTATTTAAGGAAATACTGAAATTGCAAAAATCAGAACCAGTTCAGGGTTATGTGATGTAATATCCCCAAGTCTTTGTCTTTTTAAAGTATGGTTTAATGTTATTCTTGAACTGATGGAGTCCTCTGTGTTTAGATGTTGTATTTCTAAAATGAAAACCTTAATGTTATTTGGCTTCTCGCTTCTTTCAGGGAAATCACATTCAATACTCTGGGGACCCTTTGCAGGATTTCACATTAATGAGATTTTTGGATCGCTTTGTGTACAGAAATCCCAAACTCAGTAAAGGCAAAGGTATGCACCTCTCTGTACATATTAGCATGTGATCTTGATTATAGATGCTGTCCAAATTCTCATTCTCTCAGATTGCCTTTGCCAAGTATTCAGGGTGCATGTGGTGCAAGAGGAGTGGGATCAGTCTTCAGGGCTGCAAGAGAAATGTCTGCAGCCAGAACCAGCTGGCAGTCACACACTGCTGACCCTCACACTCACAGTGCAGAATAGCTGACTTGGCAGGAATAAGCAAGTGGTAGGGGAACTAAAGACTACAGAAAGGTTGAGGTTGGAAAAGATCTCTGGGAGGTCATGGACTCCAGAGCGGCGGCCACCTGGAGCAGACTCTTTAGATGGCTTTTAAACGTCTCCCAAGAGTGGAAACTCCACTGCCTCTCTGAGCAACCTGTGCCAGTGCAGAGTTATCTTCACAGTGAAAACATGTTCCCTGATGTTCAGATGGAGTCTCCTGTGTTTCAGTTTGTGCCCATCACCTCTTGCCCTGTCACTGGGCACCACTGATAAGTGCCTGGCTCTTCTTTACACCCTCCCTTCAGGTATTTATATGCATGGATGAGAACCCCCTTAACCTTCTCTAGGCTGAACAATCGTAGCTCTCTCACACTTTGCCCACAGGAGAGATGCTCCAGTCCAGTCCCTTCATCAGCTTAGTGACACTTTGCTTGACTTTCTCCAGTATTCCCATATCTGCCTTATTCTGGGGAGCCCAGACCTGGACACAGTGCTCCAGGTGTGGTCTGATAAGTGCCAGGAATACTGTAAGCCTTCTTTGCTTCAGGGGCACAGTGCTGGCTCACAGTCAGCTGTGTGTCCACCGGGACTACCGGGGTATTTTCAGCCAAGCTGCTTTCCAGCTGGGCAGCCCCCAGCACATATTCGTCACTGGGTTTGTTCCTCCTCTAGTGCAGGACTTTGCACTTCCCCTTGTTGAACTGCAGGAGGTTCCCCATTTGTCCGGCCTCTTGAAGTCATATGAATGGCAGCCCAATGCACTGGCGTAGCAGCCACTCCTCACATTTTTGTATCGATAGGAATGAAATAATTTATTTCTGATTTATATTCTGATACAGAAAACACCAGCAGTGTGGTAATGCAACCAAAGAAGAAGCAGTTTATGAAAGATATGCAGAATCTTGCAGGTAAGTCAACTCCTTCTCAGTTAACATGATGGCTAAAAAATTCTGGATTGGTTGTTGTAGACATGTTATCTGCACTGTCTGTGCTGTTTGTTGTAGAAGTAGAAGAGAGTTCTGTCCATCAGGAGTGCAGTGGTGGTGTCTGATGTTCAGGATCGGGTCTCATCTTCTTGTAAGGGTCTATGGAATCTCCACAGCTGAAATTCTGGATCATTGAATCATTCTAAGAACAAATCACGTGGGGAAAGGCAGTTATCCTATAGCCATTTTTACTCTATTATGATTGAAAAATGACTTAAAAACCTCAGAAAATTGATCTGTATAATTATTTAAATCACATTAAGCTCTTTTATTAAATGATACGGATTACTCCATACAATGCCACAGCTGCAGCTATTGTTATGATCAGTGTAAGGTACCTTTGGCACTGTTATTTTGCTGAGAGCCTTCCTGCTTCCAGAAAGTCTGCCTTTTCCCTAGTCCCACTGTTTCCAATAATTAAAAGCAGGATTTGGTGGTAAGAACCAGCAGTTAAAAAAAAAATCAGGGTAAACCATTGTTAAAACCTGCTGCTTGAGGGCAGAAGAGTTATCATCTGTGGTAGAGGCTCTGTAACATTCCCAGGGATGTACTTTCTTCTGACTTTGGGTCTGTTGTGTTACACAGAGGTTTTAGTTACACAGCTTAGTTGATGTAACTTTATGACTGTTAAAGTACGAATTTTAACCTAGAATGCATTTGAAGGTACAGTTTATTTGTCACATTCTTTAGCTTCTTCTGAAGGAGCAGACTGAACATTTAGAATTTGAGGAATTTAAATTTTCTACAAATTAAACACTTGATAACAAAAATTTGGATGTATTAATACAGTTACAAAAATCTGCAGTTGCTGCATGTAGCTGATCTCTGCTGAGGCTTAGAGAGCTGAGATTGCAAATCCTCGGGTACCTTCTACTGTTCATTTGAAGTATTGCTGTGAGTGTGCTGATCTGGTTTCAGAAACTTGGACAATATTATAGTATATTCTCACAGAGATAATTAGTAGCTCGTTTTCCCTCCATTTACTTCTGAGGAGGAGGAAGAGGAGGAGAGGGGAACGTATGAGGGTAAAAATCTTCTCCGCAGGGAATCCTAGCTGATCTGCTGTTGCAGGGTCATATTTTGCCTCAATTCCTCAGAAATGGAGGCAAATTGAGGCTCGATCCCTTCCTCAGTGTGCTCAGCTGGTCCCGCCCTGCAGCTGCTGACAAGCATTTCTAGTGCCAGGAGTGGTGGGCAGAAGCAGTTCCAGTGTTTTAGAGCGTGACAGCAAGTTCATCTTACTTCCTACCTTTTTTCCCCCGTTTTTGTTTTAAATGCATTCCTGCTGTAGGTGATTGCAAACTCCCCCTTGCTGATACGTAACTTAGAACATGATTAGGGCTTTGCCTCTTCAGTTTTTCCGTGGGGTCTGTTCCCACTGAAGTATCAGTATATACACTGAGAACTACTAGTTTGAAGAGGTTTTGAATGAGCTTTGCTTCATTTAAGAGATGACCCTGGGTATCTGTGTACTTCTGTCTGTGCATGCTGCTTAACCTCTTAAAATGATAACAATCATTTCAACCCTAAGTAAAATCAGTTTCTTTTCTTGGTTTTGCAGTCAACAGTAAGGAATTCCGTACCAAAGATGAAAGCAAAATCCCAGTGGATGAAGTGTTCTTTCACAGGTAATGAAATGCTTGTGAATGTTCATTTTAAGTGTTGGGTTTTTACTGCAGTGCCATTAAAACCCACTACATTTTCAAGTATTCTCTGATATTTCAAGTATTTGCAAATGTTGGTTAATTTGAGTGACTTAGGATGATAGTGCTTTTCTGGGACATAATTTTGACATTTGTCAAAAGTGCTTAGGAAAGAATATCACCTATGAACAAAGGTAGTCAGGAATTGCAGTCTAAAATTAAGTAAATATCTTGTGGGTTGTAGTTCTTGTGCATTAGAAGTATATTTAAAGAAAGCTGGAATATACCTTGCTTACATTATTAGCATCAAACTTAGAATAGAACAAAAAAAGTCAAAGGAGCTACTTTTCAGAGTATTTATTTTTTATTACTCATAGTTCTTTCCATTTCTCTAAATTTTCTTTCAGAGTATGTTACAAAAATGCAGTTATAGCACTAAAATTGGAGTGATACACGTTTGGCAAAGACTTGTTTTTGTTAGATCAAAATACCAATTACCTATGAGCGTTTCCTTAGGAAATTAATGTTTGAATTAACTTAATTCATTTTTTTTTTTAGTTCACTTAGAGTGTTTTTGTTTGGCTGGTTTGCTTTGTTCAGTATATTCATTGCTGTAGGGACCTTTAAACATTTTTGAACTATCAGGTTAATGGAACTTACTAATTTTAATTAATTTATATTATAATATTTAGGAATATAATATTAATAAATAAATAGTGGTGTTAATTTCGAGATTAAAGAAGAGCAGCTTAAAAACATGCCCCTCTCTGAAAAGTCAACAGTACTGTTACAATGAAGTTACTGAAACTGAGTACAAAATACTCTTTTGTATATGATCAAAATTGCCTTCTGTGTTTGGTATTTCTTTAATACGAAATGAAGGTGAAAAAGTGGTTTAAAATGGCTGACTGGTAAGAAGGTAAAACTATGCATCCAAAAGAATAGGGCTGTGGGAGAAAATTTAATAAAACTTACTGGGTCAACATCTTTTATAGTTTTTTTCCCCAATTATATTCAAGTTGCACTTCATCCTTTCTTCCTTACCTGTCTACGGCAGATTTTTACATCTTTCTTGTGCCTTTTCGTGTTAAAACTAACTTCTGGCACCTTTGGCCAGTGAAATTTCATTGTTTTGAATCTGACAGTAGTGACTGACTCTAAGAAAAACAAAGGGAATATAAATCTCTTGATTTTATGTGTGTTTGAAGCCATCACAGTTTTCAGCTGTGATGGTTTTCAGCAGTTCTCAACATGCACAAGAAACATTCTGCAGGTTATTTTTTTTTTTTTTAAGTTATCATAAAGATCATCACCTGTAATTTTGTGTCTGAGAGCTGTACATTATTTCAGATTTTATTCAAAGTTTGATAAGAAGAGAGAGAAACAAAGGCGTCAGGATGATGAAGAAAGTGTGGAAGACGTAGATGATGATGAATTTGAAAGAGTATTGGGTAAGGTTGTGTTCTTCCTTGCAGCAACTATCCCAGTGTTTCCTGCTTTTTCACATTATTAGTTTATCCTTTTTCTAGTTCATATTGCATAAAAGAACAAGGTACAGGGATATGGAAATGGAAGAAAACTGTACCATTCTATGGTACTGCAGCCAGCAGTTCCTGTGATCCATTGTGTAAGCCAACTGGATGACCGTCTTGTAAAAGAGGTCTTGCTCACACCACTCCAGTAGTCAACTTGTTTGAGTGGTTGGAAATCATCTGATTTTGAGCTTAAACCTCATCAGTGGCAGTTCATGCCTTTTTTGTTCTTTTCCTAATGTAGTCTGAGTAACTTTTTCTAGCAGCACGCTTCCATTTTTTCTTTACTGCTTGGCCTTTTTCAATCTTGCTTGCAGTTTCTCTCATTGTTTCTAGCATATTTTATGAGGTTATTTGTTCAGTAAGGTCCTTGGTGTACTTCTGCAATAGTCTGAGCTCTTCCTGAGTCATGTACTTTGTTTGCTTTGGAATTAGTGTAGAATTTGTTCCAGAATGTAAATTTGCTTGTGTACCACAAAATGTCCTCTATTTTATTATTTCATATTTTACTTATACAGTAATATATGCATTTAGAGAAAAGAAAATGTAATTAGCTCTCCATAACTGTTTTGTGCAGTATTTTTAGAGAATTCTGAACTCTCATAGCAGAGTTCTTTCTTAGTGACTCAATTAATAGGGTCTTTGTTATGACAAGAATCTGTTAATAATTGCATTTGTCTTTTTATTGTTAGTATCTCTAATGAAAATTTGGTTCATAAAATCAAGACCCTCTAATGTTAGTATTTACTTTTTGAAACAGAACAGCTGTAATTTTTGAGATTATTTTTTTAATTTCCTTTTTTATGTAGCAAATTATTCCAAAATGAATCCTATGATAGGAGCTTTCAACCTCTAGTCTGCTTCCTTTTCTTAAAAAAATACAGTGAATACTTCTGATCTGAAAATGAACATACAGATTAGCTGACAGGGCATTTGCTTGGGTATCTTAATTTAGGTTTTGTTCTATCTGACTGGGTGCAAGTGTTTCAGACTTCTGATATCCCACCTGCCACCTAAGTTGTATCACTTGCCAGTTGTCTGTCTGTGTCTGTCTGCTTCCCTTGTCATCCAATTCTGGTCATAAATTACATCCTGGATAAAATAAAACTCCCATTACTTTTCAAAGAAAAGTATTTTTCTCAGAAAAGGTTCGTTCAGCTTTAGGTAACTGTTTGTGGATTTTTTCTTACTATAGGAGCATGAACCTTTGGTATCAGGGCCCATTGTTACTGGTGCAGATCACATAAACTGTTTAGGAAATGATACCTAAAAATTAGGTATTTTGCAATTATAGAATCATAGTATGGCTTTGGTTACCCCAAGACCTTAAAGATCATCTAGTTCCAGCCACCCTGCCATGGGCAGGGACACCTTCCACTAGACTAGGTTACTCCCTATTAAATGTGGCCCTGAACACTGCCAGGGATGGGGCATGCACGCATTCTCTGGGCAGCCTGTCCCAGTGCCTCAGTACCCTCTCAGTAAAGAATTCTTTCTTAATATCCTAATCTAAACATACCTCTTTCTGTTTGAAGCCTTTCCCCCTTGTCCTGTCACTTCACGCTCTTGTCAAAGGTCTCCCCCCAGCTCTCTCGTAGCCCCTTTTAGGTACTGGGAGGCCACAATAAGGTCACCGTGAAGCCGTCTCTTACCCAGGCTGAACAATCCCAACTCTCTCAAACCTGTCCTTATAGGAGAGGTGCTCCAGCAATCTGGTCATCTTTGTAGCTCTCCTCTGGACTTGCTCCAACAGGTTTCCCTACTTGTTGGACGCAATGATTTAATTCATATTTCTTTGCTTGCTTTGTAATAATAATTTGTTTCCTCCCTAGATAATTTTGAAGCTGCTGATAATGCCGTTATTGACCAGGACGACCTTGATTTTGCTGGGTAAGACTTCAGATTGGTTCTTACATCTCGTTTCAATAGAGTTTGACTGTGCAAAACTGGATAGACCTTCTTCAGAAAGACTCAGAATATCACCTTGCAAAAAAGGCAGTAGCAGTTGAACGCTGTGTAATGCTGTTTTTCCGCGTGTCCCCTAATGGATCATGATGATCCTGCAGAGCTTATGTTTGCTGGCTTGACATGTGAGAGACCTGTAGTATGTTATTTGTACAATGGAGTGACCCATTAAGCAAGGTAAAATCTTGTTTTTCATTGCCTCAGGTTTCTCTCTGAGAATTACCAAGGACAAAAGGAAGCACCATGAGGCATAATGGTTCTACTGCTTTAAGGACTGGTTGTAACCAGACCCAGCACAGTAAATAAACGTTGTGGAATCCAGGGTCACAGAGCTCAGTTCTCAGGAAGTTAGCAGTTTCATTAGTTATAGAGTCATCAAAGTTGGAAGAGACCTTTAAGATCATCGAGTCCAATTGTAAATTATTAAGAAACCTCTTTTTTTTACTCCAAGTATCTACAATACAGTTTTTGAATTGGCACAGAAACTTTCCTTGGGGTAACAGGAGAATTGAAGTCTAAACTCCTAGTGAAACCGGAAAATTTTTATGATCTAGACTGGTGTTTAGCAGAGCAGTTTGTGTGCCTGATAAGAAAGACTTTCTGAAAAGGAGCAAAGATAGAATACTGAAGCTGACATTTCTGCTAATTTCAGAATAGGATTCTCTCCAGAACTTCTTAAAATGGTTGACTTCTTTAATACAGTTCTCTATACTAATGTTGAAAACATACCTGAGTGCATAGTGCATATATCTTAGGTCTCAGCCTACATTTACAGTAGTTTGCAGTGATGCTGAACTTTTCTAACATGGTGTTTGCCAGTAGGTGATGTCACCTGGATCTAAACCGTATTTTGCTGGATGAAGTGCTAAGCTTGTTACATCTTTCTTTAGTAATATAAAAAAGAAAACCAAAGGTGGTAAGAAAGGCAAAAGCAGTGAAGAATCTGGTGCTGACTGGGAGGATTCTGACGATGAAGATGAATTCAGTGATCTGGATGATGAGGAAGTCTCCTTAGGAAGTATGGAGGAAGACTTTGAAGAGGATATGGATGAAGAGGGAGGTGTATTTATGGATGTGTCTGATGATGATAACAACCTAGGTAAAGTAGCATTTATTAGAAAAAAACAGGAGAAAAAAAGCCATAAAAATATGTTATATAATACATAATTACACATTTAAATTCTGATTTAGTTACCTAGGTGGGGAGTTTGGATTTTAAGCAAAGAAATGACAGGTCTTTTTTTAGACAATGAAGTCTTAAGAGAAATATTTCCTGGCAGTCTCCTAGGCAAGAGTGGGATTTAGGCATCTGTGTATAAAAACTTGCAAATGAGACATGTTTCTTTCATTCTGAGAACATGGCAGTAACAAAAGTAGCTTTCTGCACAAATAACTGGCTACAGGAGGCAGAAATATTAAAAGATCTCAAAGAGAAAGATATAAGAATCGGGTACTTAGCAATTTTCATATTTCTTCAGAATCTTAATGTTGATTTTTTTAGATGAGGTAACTTTTATGTAAATTGCTGTCTCACAAGTAACAGCTTGCTCCTCTAATACAGCTATGCACCCAAATTTTTATTACCACTATAATAACTGATTCTTGCACCTGCATGGTTTTATTTATTCAAACAAATAGCAGAGTTTACACAGAATATAATGTATATGGCTGGAAAAGCACAGATTAATGGAATATTTCAATGAATAACTAAAGGCCACAGGAAGATGATTCAGGGTACAGGAGATATACTGTTTATATAGCTGTTAACAGATTAATCTTTCATGAGATTATTACTTCACCAAAATTACCAAGCAGACATCCAGGGTTTACATAATGCCTGCTTTTAGCCTTTGTATTTTATGTATGTTAGTATCATTCTATTTTGGTGCTGTGGAAAAAACACAAAAAGGATGGCACAGCACTGACCAATTTTTAATTGTCTGTGTTGAGGAAATCCAGATTTGGTTGTGTGTGCTGTTTTTTAAAGTAAAGACTTGGACCATTATGACAAATATGTCTAAAAAGAAATTTTAGCCTCTGCTGTGCTATAAATACATGTATGTGGTGTGAGAATCAGAGATTGATTTGTATCTTTTTTTCTTTTTTCTGTCAGATCCAAACAAGAACAAGCAATTGAAGTCTGTTACTAAAAAGGGCAAGAGAAAGAAGAATGTGAATTTTGAGGGATCACTGGAAGGTAAGAAAACACTGCCATAATTTCCATCTGATAAAGCTCAATACAAATACAGAGTCTAAAAAATTGCAGAATTTGAGGGGTTTGCTACAGTGTATTATCTACAGTTTTCGATCTGGATTCAGATTTGAATAAACCTCAAATAAAAAGGGGGTTGTCCTCAAGGCAGCTTGGCTAATTCAGAGTGACAATCTGCTGTTGAAGGAGGGGAGTTGAAGGAGGAACTTCTGAAGAAGGATGGAGTCGTACTGGTGGTTTGTACATCTGTTACATCTGATGCACGGATTTGTGCTATTTAGTTCTCAGAAACCTTTTTCTCTTTTTTTCTGAGGGGAGGTGGAGAGTAAAGGTTTCTAACATAGCTATTTTAGATGGTCTCATTAAATAGGTTTTAAAAATTAAAAACATGGTAACACTTTGTTTTAGTGTCTCTGTGAACTTGAAATTCTGTCTCATAATGTATTTTGTTTGAAGGAACCAACCGAGTAAAGAAGAAAAAACGCCAAGATGCTGGTATACTGGCATCTGCGGAAGAGGTGAGTGTGATTGGTGCTTAGCAAAAAGTGGTCAAGCGTTTTACTCATTTCTTTGTAATAAAATACTAAAATTTCTCTCTTTGAAGTTTGGCTATCTGCTGGATGAAAACGCCGGGTCCAAGTTTGACAATATTGGAATGAACGCCATGGCCAACAGAGATAATGCAAGTAAGTGCACGCTACAAAGAGCAGATAGTTGTAATGCTGGTTTAATTCTTTCCCTTCAGATTCTGTACTTGAAAAGATGCACCACTTTCAACTGAAATACACAGCCAGAAACCACACAGTTGGGACAATAGCTCAGCGTCAGTAAAACATGACATAGTTTTCTTCAGCTGCTCCTAATGCAAGTGTTTCTAGCATTAGTAAAGTACAAATCAATGTCTAGAGCTTTGAGATGGTAGGATTTGTTTTGTGGAGTGAAAAAACCCCAAAATTTTCTCAAAAAAAAAAAAAAGTTCACTTGCACTTTATTTAAACGTTTATAAATACAGTAGCCAAGTATTAACTTCTACATGATTTATCTGTATGCCACATCTTGGTAAGAGGTATCCATCAGCTCCTTATTTCTCACTTTCTCTCCTACAGATGTCAAACAGATCCAGTGGGAAATAGAGCGTGACAAGTGGCTTCACAACAGGGACGTGAAAAGCATCATCAAGAGGAAGAAACAGTTCAGGCACAGAGGGCTGAAAAACAAGTACAAAGGCAAGAAATCAAGAAGATGAACTGGGCACTTTGATGTAGACATTTTAAAAATAATTATTCAAAAATATTTTTTAAATTAATCCCACATTTTTCTTACTTCAGTTCTTGCTGCTTAACCATGTCATTTGGTCATTCTCTCTTATGCCATGAATTCCAGACCACTCGTTGGATTGGTAATAAACTGAAAGATAGGAAAATCCAAGTTAGACATATCTGAAGAAGAGCCACTTTGTGATTAGTTTTATTGGATATACACTCCTCCATTTCCAAGGTCTCTATCCAACAGCCTGACACTCCAGCCATGCCTGAGCAAAGCAGTAAACACTTCTGCAGTGTCTCCTGGAGTAAGTTTAAGGCAGTAATAACACTGGTTTTATACATTAAGATGAAACAGAAGCTTCAGCCATCCTTCTGAAGCCAACAGCTGCAAACCTACCTTCCAGAATTGATGGAAACCTCTTCTGCATTGTGTATCTGAAATCTGTCAAGAAAGGTAAATCAGTTACTTTCCCAACATATTTTAAGGTAATTAAATGCGCTATTTTTATAACTAGATTCGTTTTACCTAAATTTGTTTGAGCTCTTTATTTATAACCACCACTATGATCTGAATTTATTTTTTAAAATCACAGACTGTGTTGAGGTTACTTGTACATGCAGCCCTATCATCACTGTTTTCTGAGCTTCCTCACAAATTGTGATAACCAAATACAAGTTACAGATACACAGGAAGCTGAATGCCTCTTGTCGACAGACATGCAAATAAAAACTGGGAAAACTGCTTCATTTCCTTATGCAGCTTTAGGTGTTCAGTGAATCCTTCTGTGGGCCGCTCTGGCAACTCACTAGAAAATCATGGTAGCTTTATGCTATTGTAAGGATTTACAGCAGCTCACAGAAGGATGTTATCCATTCTAGTGTTGGAGCAAAGAAAGCAGTAAAAGCCTCACTCTGAGCTCACTGAGCTGTTAGATGAGCTCACTACACCTTAGAGAACTGCAATTTAAGAAAGTCTACCTATGCATATAAAAACAAGGATCTAGAACTGAAAAGGAGGGGGGAAAAGAACTGTGAGTGCTCAGTACCAAGTTACCACGACAGGTTGAAACATCCGTTCTCCATGGGTTTGTTATATATTTCTTTAATAATAATGCAAAGAAAAATAGCCAAACAACCAGATGCCATCTGAATCCTGGAAAACAAATGCAAACTGATGTAGTGTAGGCGAAGTTCAGCTTGAACTTGGCATAAAGGCCACAATACTGTTGAAATGGGTGGACTCTTACCCACTCGGCCAAAGCAACAGCTGCCTTTTGGTAGCAGGACAGCCTGACTTTTCCTGCAGGGACACAGGTCTGTCAAGCTATTGTTGCACCCTCCAGATCCCTGGATGCAAAATAAGGCCATTGCTCTGCAGAGCAAAGATCCTTCCAGTAACTAATCTTATTTCTGTGCTCCCTAGGCATGGTGGTGTAAGTCTGTGAGGCTTGAGGGACTGAAGCTAAATCATCTGGAAGACGATGCTGGCTGGCTCACGCCAGCCGGGTCTGCCCTCAGCCTGGGAAATGTCAAATCCCGGAGACCCAGACGCAGCCGAGGCGTCCCTTCATGGGCTCAGCACCAAATGCCTGAAGCAGGGCTGATCAACCCCTGCCTCATTTACGGACAGCCTCTGTCCTTTTTAAGTCATTATTTGAGCCCTTGCTGTTAACTATAAGAAGGCGCTTTGCTCGCGCTGCGGTGGCGTGCTGCCTCCCCAAGGATTCCCCGGCGGGCTTGGTTTTGTAAAACCTAAAACAGCTGCCGGTTCTTCGAGACCTGCCCTCGGGGGCCCGTCCTGCGCGCCTGCACCCACACGAGCCGGACTCCTGACCCCAAACCGGCAGGTTTTCCTCGCAAAGCCCGGGCGGTGCGCGGTGCTCCCGCGGCGGCCCCGGCCTGGAGGAGCCTCCCCTGCCCTCCTCCCCCATCCCCGCCGGGGGGGGAAAGTGCGACCTCCGCCCGCCCCGCCGCACCTTGGCTGCGGTCCATGGCGCGGTAGAGCAGCAGGGCGCCGAGCAGCCCCGCCGCCTCCAGCAGCAGCAGCCCCTTCACGACACGCCGCGCCATGGCCGGGGCTCGGCGCCTTCCGCCGGTAGCGCCGCCCAGGTACCCCCCCCCCCACCTCGGCCCCGACATGGCGGCTGCGCCTCTAGGGAGGCGGCGGCCGGCGGGGCGTTGGAAAATGTGGGAGGTGTAAAAGTTTCCTTAGGAGAGGAAAGGATGTCCCCTGGTGTTTGATCTTTGTGTGTGCTTTCAGGCCTAGTCGAAAAGAAAACAGGGTTAATTTCGTGAAGCAGGTAGCGGCTAACCAAGCTCTAGGCGATGTCCGTGCTGTCCGCAAAAACGGGATTCGTTACCCGGTGTGCAAAATTTGGCAGTAATTACACACCCGAGAGAGACTTTGATTATTTGTGTCAGAGTTGCACAAGCCCTGGTGCTCTGGTAGTATTCCAAAAATCAAGCACACCGACTAGCAAAGCTTTTTACTATTTGTACATTTTAGCAAACACAGGAACTAGCGTACATTGGCTACGAGTTACGTAGTTCTGCTATTAACTAGTATTCTATCTTCTACTTGTTAATGATTTTCTCACTTCCCACGCTAACTAATCTACATGCTCAGTCTTTCAATCCTGCGTTGGTGGGTTTCTTGGGTCAGTGGTACATGAGTTGGTGGTCACGATCTTCCCCTGCTGGAGAAGATTTTTTATTAAAAAAATTAAATTAAATAAAATTAAAATTAAATTTTAAAATTACCTCTTACCCAGCTGGAGCTGATTTCAGCACCGTTGCTGAGTGGTCTTTATTAGTTTTTTCCTCATCTTGAGAGTTCTGCCAAATGTTGTGGCCTGCAAATTCTGCATAATTTGTGTACTTTATCAGTGGTACATCCTTCTTCCCAAGCTTTGTTAACCTCCCTCCGAGTCTGAGACCAGTGAAGCATGTCAAGCCCCAAACTTTAAGAAGGCAGTTCTTCCAATGGGTAATTTGTTTTTTTGAACACAGGCAGGGACATCACTTAGAGCCTACTTGTTAGCTGCTCTCTGTTTCAGGATTGAATCTCCCTGCTTTTTTATAAGGCTTGAAAGTACACAAAGATCAAACATCAAAGAACATCCTTTCTTAAGAAAATTTTGCGTATTCCCCATTTTGCAACATCCAGGTGTTAGAAAGACAAGTTACTTGTTGGTAGAATTGCCTTGTTAAGATTAAGGGTTCAACAGCTTTCAATGATCTCAGATCAATGTGGACTAATTAGCATGAGAAATGAGAGAATCGTTAATCGGCAATAGAATACTAATTAATAAGAGAACTAGGTAACTTGTAGCCAGTGAACATAAATGCCTTTGTTTGCTAAAATGTATAAATAGTCAAAAGTTTTGATAGTGGTCATGCAGGTTTTGTCACCCAGCACCCCTTTCTGCACAGAATTGTAAATACATAAAATTGACCTCTTGCCCACAGGGTGAAAGAACCTATTTTGGGACAGCATTCTGCCTACTGGCAGCAGGTCCCACCCACTCACCACCGCCTTTCCCTGCTGCCTGGGGGTACCTGCTGTCCTCACTTCGCTGTTTTAGGTAACACATGTGCCCACCACAGCAAAGGGGCTGGGCCAGGTCTTGTTGCTCCATGTTAAAGGGTCCTGAACAGGTGCCCCAGATGGGCGAGGGAGCATCCTTGCATGGCAGCACAGCACTTCTGCATCATCAGCTGGTAGAGTAGCAGCTCAGATCCTTCTGGGAGCCAGCACTGGTCTGTTTGTGTGTTCCTTCCAGACACAATGAGATGCATCGGGCTCACAGCCGTTAAAAAGGGATCCTAGTTTTATCATGGAGATGTGAAAAAACCCCCAGTACCATGGAAGATCTTAGTATTTAATTGTTTTTAACATGGAAAAGGGCATTAGTATAGACAAGCTCCCACAGATAGGTATTCAGAACCTAAAATGGCAGCGTTCTTTCCCTCTCAGTAGTGTTCTTTCTGTTTAATAGTTTTGTTTTCATTGTTTTTTAGTATTCATATTGCTCTTAACTCATATTATGGGACTGAATTTATGGCCAAAATAAAAGCTCTTCAGATTTTTCTTAATAGGGACTTTATTTTCTTTGTAAGATGCTTTTTCCCCCCTTTAATGTTTTATAAGATAAGATACAATGTTTTTGCTTCTCATTCTTACAGGGTGATTCATTTTCCAAATCTGTTTTCCCTAGTGTCTGAGCTTGCAAGTATTGCTTTCACTCTGAGGGATGTCTTAGTAAAGTAATTCCTCCTCTGAGGATTTTAAGTGGATGGGATCAACCCAAGCAGCAGAAGCCTAGGGTTGTTAGAGAAAACATGGGCCCAGGAAAGGAATTCATTGCATTAGCTTGGTATCAGATGCGTCTCTAGCCAGAGAGGGTCCTAGGTCAGGGTCTCGTTCAGCGCGTAGAATTCGCACTGGTTGGTGACTTCTGATCTGGAAAGAAGCTGTGGTGGATCAGAGGTTTAAAAAGTATGCCTGTAGTTTTTAGGGTGAATTTATAGCAGCTGTGAGATAGAACACTGAATTAAGAGAGGGCAAATAAAAAAGGGGGGAGCTGGCACAAAATGTGAAATGTGCATCTTTATTTTAAGGAGCCCATAATTCCTTTGGGCTTAGGACCATAGTTCTGCTGGACCCTTTAAAGGTCTGAAAGGTCACTTGCCATATATTGACACTGGCTTTTATTTCTCACGCACTCCAGACATGATGCTGATTGCCTCTGAGGTTTAGTAATTCTGTAAACCTCTTGTGCTCAGGGAGAGGGATCAGGAGATAAAGAAAGAGATCTCATGCTGTTAATATTGGCCAGTTTGTGGTAGGGCAGCAGGGGAAAATTTTACCAAAGACCACAGCCAGTTATTCAGTAGGAAAGAGAGTACACAACTCCACAGTTTTCTGCGGAATGCAGCACTCTCTTACCTGGCAGGCACTGGTAGAAAAGCCTATATGAGAGGTTCACAGAAGAAATAGGAAAGCAGGAGGGAGAGAAGATGATACATTTGTGCAGTGCTGCGTAGTTACAATCTGCAGGTAAATATTTTGGATTTTTCTTCCATTTGGATATTTGCTTTTACATTTTCAAACCGTGCTAAATAGGTTTCTTGTCCTAATTTCCAATAGCTTGCAAATTGTGGGGGAAAAAGGCAAGACAAAGGGGTAAAGAATGAAAAGGAAAGATTACCAGCCCCAGTCTGAAACCAGAAATTTCTAGGCTCCTTCTTGCTCATTGATGTGACACTCAGACTCACCAAGACATAGTGTCACCAGGCAGTAATAATAAAAATGTCTCTGCAGGCCTCTTTCCCTCTTGAACCTGGGAGCCTGGAGTCTGGCTTCCTCTGCCAACTTCTTAGGTGTTTTCCGTGCAGGGCTCAAACTCTTTGGCAGCATGAACGTGGTTGATGAAGGACTCACACAGAGGCCATTCAAAAGCTTTCTTTTAAAGGTTTAATATTGCCCTCATGCCTTTTACTTATTATTATGAAGGTTAAATTACAGTAAAGTCTCATTATATTAAAGGTTTTTCCCCAGCTCAGGTGTCTGTAGTAGAGAGGAAAACTGATGCAAAGAAGGTAGGGGTGAAGGTCAGTGGAGCTCTAGGAGTCAGAACTTGCGAGATGGATGAGAAACAAGTAAGAGGATTTAGAGATTAGGAATTTTAGGTTTATCAGTTGTGGGTTGTCATTAAAATAAAATATGGTTTTGTGCACATCTGGGCAGGTGTGGGCACAGATTTGGAAACTCAGTGATTTTGAGTCTGATTCATACATAAATGGGAGAGTGATTTAAATGACATACATCATACAGTGTCATATATAAATATGATATTGCATGGTTTATAAATGTGCTATATGTATTATAAGACATTGAATGACATGTACACATTGTGCATACATTACTGTATAAATGACATGTATCTGCTGCTTCCATCCAAGCATCCTGAGGCACTTTATGTAAGAGAGGGTGGAATTCATTCTTTTCTGGGAATAACTTTCCAATGAAAGCATGAGATTAAGGCTGCTTGCACTGTGTGTTCCGTGTTAGTGCATCTGGCAGCTGTGTTCACAGGGGACTCGCTGCAGGAGGCAGCAGCAGCTCGACAGCTCCATCTCGGTGAACTCCATGGGAAGCCCACAAGGACACGGGGAGGGTGCTGCGGGCCAAGGTGAGCACACTGTTCCTTTGCTCTGTCCTGCCAACAATCATCAGCATCAGTGGGGCAAAGGTGATTCATGGAAACCTTGGGGAAGCTGGCTCCATGGCACAGCTCCACGAGCTGGCCACAGGCTTAGGCTGGAGTGGGATGCAATGTGGGGGAGGATCTACTGCAAGATCCCTTCCGAAGGGTGAGGAGTGGGGAGGCTGCAGGTGTCCCATGGGTGGAAGCTCTTTAGGCACCTGTTCTGGCATATGCTTTATGGAGACAGTCACAGGCACAACTGAGGACAAGCCCTGGCAGTGCCATCGAATAGGTGATGCCATTTTGTCCTTGACCCAGGGCAGCAGAGAGAGGCAAACACTTCCCTCAGCAGAAGGAGTGAAGTTTCTTGCTCATTCCTTCCTTCTCCTACCCAGAACCTTCCCATGTTTTTCTCTGTAAAAGACAGGAAAGCTCCCTTTATTCTGTCCCTGATTGTTTTTATAAATATATTAAAAAAAAATGTAAAGTGCATTGTTGAATCAGTTCTGCCTCCAGAGCTTTCCAAATGCTAACTATTAGTGAATCAGGAAGGTCACAGTTAGGAAACCATCAAGGATCTTGTTAGTGGAAAACATTATTTTGTTTATAATCATTTGAGTGCTTTAGTGTTGTGATTCAATGATTATTATGCTGAATTAATCCACTAAATGAGGAGGCTCTGAGATCTTATAGAAACCTCTGATATGTTTTATTTTGTTCTTTGGGTTTCTTGGTGCAGGCGTGAAATGGCTTATCCAGATTTTAAGTGATTTAATATTCATGACTATTTAGAGTATGCCTGTAAGCACGGAACTACAGTTTATCGAACGTGGAGATCCAGGTAAATATCAACTTAGTGAAAAGAAACTGTCGAAACTCTAAAAATCTGTTGTTTTCTCTTTCCTGCACCCCCGCACACAAGTTATTAAAATGAAGTCATGCAGCAAGTAAGGATATTTCTCCTGAGAGGAGAAAAAAGATAATCTTGGATGACTAATGCCTTTTGATTAGGGGCTGTTTCACACAGGCAACTCTCACAAATCATTGCTGCACCCGTATAATAAACCTGTTCCTACTTGAGGTTCTGTTTGATTCTAAAGAGGATGAAATAGATTCCATCTCCAAGGATTTTGGTAACACATCTGAATTATTATCACCTTCCCAAGTCTATTTTCAAGAACAAAGCTAAGGTGGCCTTTTTTTCTTTTTCCAAGAACAAGCCTCATCTCTCTCACAGCACGAGTGTGCAAGATTGATTTTGGGGCCATGTCCTTTTCTCGCGCCTGAACAGGTGGCATTGGGTGAGAGCTACATGGAGACAGTGGCAGTCTGATGATGCCCAGACTGTCTTAGCACCCCTAAAATTTACAATAGCCTTAGGAGTGCTGTAGTTAACATAAGCAAGGGCAGATGTAGAGCTGTTGCAGTGCTCTGAAATTGATGGAATGATTTTCTTTTTTATGCTACTCTTTCCTATGCATGACTGTGATGGGAATGAATGTGGCAGCAGTATCTCAGGGACATTGGCTGTCTCCTTGCAAAGAGTCACGTGGTTAAAACTTCTGTATTTCTAGTACTCAATCACTGAGCGGTGGCAGATACATAGCACTTACAAGATGCACCACAGATGCAGGAAATAATTGATTAAGGGAGTTTTTTCCATGTATTATCAGTATTTTTTTCTAATGCCATACTTTGAAAAAATCAGAGATGATTGTAACAGCTGTGGTTTTCCAAAGGAGCTTTTCCTAGCGGGGGGTTGGCAAATGGTTCCTTACTATTTGCTAGGTCTTAATTAGTTATGGGATAGTATTCAATGACAATATTACAGTATTTCCAGTTACTTCTTTTTACAATTGATTCATGACATAGTCAAACCTTAGAAGTGATAACAAGGTCTTTACTGTGGTCATGTTATAATTTTATTCTCAGTGTCTTAAATAATAAAATATTTTACAGCCCCCAGTACGTTATTGATTGCAGAATGTTTGGTTATACTCATTTGGATTGCCAGAGTAAATAAGTGATCTAAAACTGTTGACCTCTTTTCTCCTCTTCCAGATAGTAGTGTTGTTTTGAAACCCTAAATATACAGCTGTTTCTTTCATTTTGCCGTTTCCACAGCAATGTGCCAAGCATCCCCAGTTACAGCTCCTGGAATGAGTCCTTCTCAGGATTAGTGAAAGAGAATGGTATTGTTACGGTTACTGATTGTAGCTCAAAAAGCAACACAAAGAAAATATATTAAAAAAAAAAATTGATGGGACCAGTGGGAAAACAGCTGTGCTGTAATTAGTTTACTGATGGTCATACGTCATGATAAAGGAGGCAGCTGAATGCCAGAAGGGGGAGAATGTCCAAAAGATGCTTTGCTTCTGGGTGTATTGCTCTTCCAGGCAAGGGTGAGGGAGTTGCTGGACAATGGCATTAGGTCAAATTCTGACACTTAGTGATGGAGAAAATGCTGCAGATCCAAAGTGTTAATGAAATGGCAGTTTGTTGTGTTTACTCTTTCTGAACATGAGGCCAAACACCTCATTAAGCAACCCACATTCTAGATTTAGACTGATGTCAGGCTTTGTCTTTTAAGAGATGGTTGCATGACAACATAGTAACAGAAGGGAAGCACATAGTGAGATTCATATTTATGTGTGGAAACCATTTACCTACGGAAATTCAGAGGAAGTGTCTGCCGTTCTGTTACAGAGTACAGTACTGTGGAAAGGACGGGCAATTCATCAGTCAGAGAGGAGAAAGTATGAAAAGAAAGTCACACTGATGCTTTTTTCTCTTCTTCACAGTTGGCTGGGGATCCTGTTTTGATCATGCAGTTACCTGGAACAAACACACTGAGGATAAGAATACTATGGCCATAATATACGAAGACCTGAAAGAGGTAAAGCAGATGCTAAATACTGACAGCCAAAACACATTTGAATCCATTCCTTGAAATCTACTGAAATTAAGAAGAAATGGCACGGGTTTCCGAAAGAGCAAAATCAAGTTGATTTTAGCAACAGGTTGAGTTTGGCTATACAAAAGGAGAGCTCCAATGCAACATAGAAAGAATCCAATTAAGGAAATTGTTAGCAGATTGTTAGTAGATTATGGCAATGCACATCCCAAGTGGGTAACTCCCTTTTTTAGAGAAAGCATATTGCATGTCCCATTTTCACTGTGTTACTTTCATAACCTGACTGCCAGTGTAAAGCAGATAGCTGAATTCTTTGGATTCTCCCCAGCAGTTGAACAGGTCCAGGCCATTGCAGAAAGGGACACTTTCCAGGCAGTGAGAGTTAAGGCTCAGGAGATTTATGGTACAGTTGGCTTGATACTTTTCTGCCAAGGTAAATTTGTTTGTATCTTGCCAGAGTGGTGAATGGTAGCTCTTTATCTTGGACAAACAGGAATTTGGATCAGTAGATGATTAATCTCTATGTATAATTTTCAAGGCTGGGTGTTGTTTAAGAAACCCTGATTGTACTTCAGGAATCTCCCACTTGATTTTATCACAGGGCAAGTGTCATTCAGTAAAGCCCTGTATAATATGATTAGCTACAAATAGCAAACCCTTTGGTCAAGACAGGCACTAACCACCAACTAAAACAAAGAAGAATTTTATTTTTGTTTCTGTGAGTACTGGGGATAGCCTGGCACTTGGTCTACAGAATGCCTCCACACATTTTTCTTCTTGGGTTTTCTAAATAACCCTTGTGATTGCTTATTGTGTATTGCTTGCACAATCAACACGTGGAATCCGCACACTCCACAGAGTGATCTGTGTCTTTTAGCCATGGATTAGGGTAGGGTAGAACCTCAGACAACCTTCAACTGTGGGCTCTCCAAAATCTAGATTAGAAGTAAACTGCAGCTTAGGGCAATGTCTGGTTGCAGCACACAAGGCTTTTGCAGTTAAAAGCCCCACCTCTGAACTTTCTGGATTGGTTTCACAGCTGCTGGTCACCTTGTATAGTATTCCGCAGCTGTACAAAGCACACGTCAAAGTTATGAAGGCAGACCAGTAGCTTCCTGTGGTCGCTTTATGTTCACATTCTTTTGAGGACACCAAACATAAGGCAAACATATGAGTGTATTCTTGAGTCAGATGTTTTTTTCTTACAGGAAAAAAAATTTAAAAAAATGGATTATCCCGAAGTATGATAATAAGAGAGAAAAGTTAGTCTTTTGTTTGAAATTATACTCCTTGGTCCTTAGAGTCAAGGGTAATAATTTACTTGTCTTCATTTTCCAGGTGTTTTTGGAGACTGGAAGAATCTGTTCACTGAAGCTCTTAACCAGGATGACGAATTTTAAATGTGCTTAGAAGGAATTAAGCTGAGAGTGAAGTTTAAATCTGATGTGTATTACAAGGCCTGAGTCTCCTTTACATAAAAAAAGCCACTAATGTTCAGGCTGCTTTTCACTCACTTCTGTTTCTTTTCATTCACTTCTGTTTCAAAACAGAAACCAGGACATTATCCTATTTAAAAACTTTGAATATACACGCAATATGCAAACCTGTTTCTGCTGGCCCAACTCACACAAGCAGTCCTTGCTTGTGCAGTTATTATCACTGAGGCCACTGGATTCTCTTAAATGACCTGTAGCTCTTTGGCCTCTCTTGTTTTTAACACTGATTTTTAGCTTTGACTTCTTGTTACCCAGTAGAATGCTGTGTGAAATATATATTTTGTAATTAAACATGCTGAAATGACTCGAGATGTGTTCTGCGTGTTGGAAGTGATTTTCCAAGGGATTATAAAAACAATAATGAAGTATCATTTTGATTCTTAATTTCTAAGTTCATAGGATTCATATGTAATTTTAATTTCTAAGTTCATAGTGTAAAATGAAATTTCAGAAGGTTTTGTAGTTGTCTTTTGCTACTTTCTGTGTGCTGACAAATGTAAGAAAAAAGTAAAGAAACCCAGACTTCTAAAAGTCTGGCAGTGATGGGAATGATTAAGACAGCTAAACTTCAGTACATAGTTTGGAATATCTTGTTGTTTTTTATTCAGGTTTCTACAAAATCTTGTTTTTCTGTCTTTCTGGGTACATTACCTTTTAATTTTCTTCTCCCATTCTAGCTGTGTTTATTGCAGTAATGACAGTTGTGTACAGCTCATTTAGGGTGCAAAAACCCTGCAGCTGTTGGTCCTTAGGCTGACTAGCTAAGATACCAGTGTCCCAGAGATTAGCATTCACATGGTGGGAAGGAAGGATCAATGCAGATGTGAATTTCTTTTCAAAATTAACAGCTGTAGTACTGGCCATTTAAGTAAACCTCAAGCAAGGCACCAGTGAGAATGGAAAAGCTAAACAGAAATCACAAAATCAAACCATATCAGAATGAAGTGGGTTAATACAAAACAAAGTTTCAGGTTGCTAAAGTTATCTCAAAACAATTCTGAGGTTCCCTATAACCTTTACAGAGGCACTGGAAAAAGCAGCATCATTCCGTGGCTATTTGCCTCAGCTGTACCTGCTGCCGCAGTAGGTCAAGATCATTGCTAGGCAATTAACAAAAGTATGTTCAAAAGGCTTAGGTCAAGGATGGTGTTGAAACAGAAGCACTACTTCCTATTAAAGTGGGTTGTCTTCATTACTGAGAGATCAGTAATAGCCGGGCTGTGCCCTTAAAGTCTCAGATTACAATGAAGTATTCCGAGGCAGTTCGAGGGGAGATCCTATCTCAAGGTTGTAAATAAACTGCTGCTAAATATACTCTTAAAAATAGACTTCTTTACCAGAAATATTATTTAAAATGAGGTTGTTTAGCTATCTGAGGGAATATTTTATAGGTGACATTCTAAAATTCCTTCAGTTTGATCCGCAAGTTCTTCTCCACGCATATTCACGTACTCAGTACTTGCCACTAGTGATGAGCATTAAAGAACCTGTGTAAGACTAGTGAGCATAAGAGTTGACTGATTTTTCTGCAGCTTTCTTTGTGTGACAGGTTTGTCTCAGTTTAAAGTGATGTGGTGGAGTAACAGGGAAGAAAGCTAAACATAATGTCACCGGGGAAAGGGAGAATTTGTACCTTCCTCAAGCACTTCAGCACATTCAGGATGAAAGAACACTGTGAAGTGCTTTGAGATGGTGGCGTTGGAGGTCAAATCCAGTACCCCACAAAGATTGCTGTTGACAGCAGCTAAACCAAACAAACATAAACATTAAATTCCTCATTGTGGAAAATCACCAGTCATATATTCTTTCAGTTATAAATACAGGGAGCAATTTTGTAAATGTATTTTCCATTTCTATATTTTATACTCTCTCTGTATTTTAGCTTTTATATTTTTTTATTATGGTACTCAGCACTAAAACTTTGAATGGTAATTTTGACACACAACATTTAAGGAATATTTTGGATCATTCAGCTTCTGAAGAAGAGGGTTTTTTCACTCCCTGACCACAGTTTTGATTTCACTTTTTTCTGCATTTGTGATCTGCTTTGCAATTACCATTTTCCAGGAGTTGTAGGTATGTATGATGTCTACATTTATGGTAACTGGTAAGTGCTGCTCTATTAGGACTTCTGTCACCTCCATTTCCCTTATGGGCTATTCACTAACAATTGTATGTCAGGAAAGTATGTTAAAATGATATTGAAAAAGATAAATTGGAGGTCTTTTCTTGGAAAAGGAAAACATAAATAGCTCCCTTGTGTGTGTTCAGTGTCAATAACCCAACCAAAAAGGGAAAAAATTCTGGTACTGAATAAAAGTAAGATGGGATCAAAGCAGACAGAACGGAGCTCAATTTTCTCATTTACAAAATGTGAGCATTTCATATTGCAGCATTATGTAGTACATTAATTGGAAAGATAATTAATGTTGAATTACAATAGAAGTGCTGTAAAAGTAGAGGGCACATATGACATCTACAGGAGCATCAAATAATTTTTTCTGAGGGTAGGCTTGCTGTTATAAAGGATGCAAAGTGGATTTATAATGAAGGGGGGACATGAAATACAACAATCACAATCTTTCTATGGCAACAGATGCCTGGGCTTGTATTCTAATGTGTCTTTTTTTGTTGTTAAAGTCCTAACACTGATCTGAGTTTTGGCTGAACAATCACCTTTGGTGGGGATTAGCACCTTCTGTTTTACTTGTAACATGCTGCAGAGCTTGGCAGTGTACACTGGAAGTGTTGAAACGAGACTGGTTAGTGATTGTTACAGATGTTAATATTGTCAGGATTGATGCAAAGGAGAGAAACAGAACAGCACCACTGTGAATGAGAGCACACTGTATCAGTGCTATGTCTGCATTGACGGAGCACTCTGGTAAAATGTCATTTATGTTCAGATGTTTATGGTCATAGATACAATTGTTCTGTACTGCTATTGCACATTGTAATAGATGTAGATTGGATAATATGAAGAATTAGCCAATAAAATATTCAGTTTACATCTGAATGGAACAATTTTCATATGATTCTTTGGCTTCTGCAAAAACTTTAGAGGTTTGAGGAAGACAGAAAATTAGTCTTTGACTTTGCTCAAAACATGAGACAGTCAGGAACAGTCAGGAAATTAAAGGGGGCTGGGAAACTGGTGTCTTGGGAGGCTTGTGTACTTGTGAATAATATAAGTTTATTGACATATGCTTATGGGGTCTCCAGTGAGTTCCCTGCTGTTTTGCATTTTATAAACTAGTGAAGGCATTTTCATTACTAGAACACTCATTAGCATTCCCCCAGCAGGTAAATAAGTCATAGTTTCATTATTGTGTCTTTCTGTTATATCCATAGGCAATGTATATATATTCAGAGATAAAAATGAAATACTAGATAATCTTAGGCATTAGACATACATCCCAGTAAATGTTTTTAAAACCCCAAACCAACAAACAACCAAAAATGGAGCACTTACGATCTTTTGTTCTTCTGATTTTATTTCTCACAGAGAGTGATCAAAACAACTTCTGCAGATGTGGTGAGACCTTGCACTAGTGAGTGGAGGAGGCCCTGGGGGCTGGTCTGCCCTTGCCTGGGGGAGCTGTGGCATGGTCCCGTGGATGCTGCCTCTGACAGAAGCCATTAAATAGTCTCCCAGTTACACAGGGCAGCCCTGCCTCACAAGGATGGGACGTTGAAGGAGCAGCGGTGTAGGCTGGGCTTCCCTGCACCTCCATCCCTCCAGTATCAGGTGTGGATGTCGGGTGGTGTCATGTCAGGTGTGAGCCCAGGGCCCTCACCGTGCCTGGGGGAGGGAGTAGCTGGAAAACCCCCCTCACCTCACCTCAGGCGCAGTGGGAAAGCTCCATGGCTGCTGCAGCCCACTGGCCTGGGGCCCTCCCACTGCAGGAGCTTGTTTTCTTGGGCTGTCCAGTTCTACATGGGTGGCTTTTAAAGGGAGAGTTGTTATTCTATGTCTGAAAAGAGCAAGTTAGCACTCGGACCTGGGACAAAGCCTGAGCAGTGGGGAGTTAACTCCCCTCCTGGTGACTGAGGGTGCCAGCCTTCCTGGGGTGAGCAGTGGTTGCAAGGTGGTGGTAAGTGCGGTAGGTCCCCCATGCTGTCTGAATCCTGAACTCATGAGGATTTTCTAGCAGTAAAGCCTGTGGTCTGGCCGTGGTCTTACCAGAGAGGAAAAAACATGGTGTGGGAGTGTGTGGGATAATGGGAGCACACAAAACAAGCGGGTGCAGGATGGAGATCAGCTCTGAAGGTTGTATTTGTTTGATGAGTGTGTTGCCCATGTGACTGTAGGTTATAATTTGGAGCAGAAAGCCTCAGGAAAGCCACCTCCACAGTGGTGCCAGTGGGAAATGTGCATGTGCTACAGAGTCTCAGCAGAGCAACAAACGTGTCAGAGTGCTGGGGATTGTTCAGATTCCTGATGTACCTGCAGCAGAGTATTCACAGTCAGGAGTAAACAGGCCAGTAAACAATCTTCTGTTGTTATCAAATCCAAATGTCTCTGTGACACTTAATTGCTTTTGCAGGCCACTTTATGCCTCTCCAGCCCCTGTGCCCTGACTGTTGCCATTTAAAATCAGCAATCTGAAACACAAGAGACAGAGTGTATATTTTAAATGTGGGTGATTTCACAGTTTCTGGGCAGTGGAGGACAGGCCCTCCAGGGCTCTCTCATGTTGTATTTTTCACTGTGGATGTTTTGAATGGTTTACGATTGAGGGCCATACAAGTGCTTTATCCACAAATGAAATGGGTGCTGGAAGCCCAAGGGCACCAAAAGAGATGAAAAATGCATTAATATAGAAAGACAACTGTGTAATGCAGTAGAATAAGTATCATTATTAACTGCTGTAAATATAAGGCTGTTTGCTGGCATGACAGACCCTCCAGAATAAAAATAGCAGAAGTGGCCTGAGTTTGATTCTGAAGGAAAACTGCTCAAAGTCCATAAGTAAATCAAAGTCACTGAGGGTAAAAGAAAGAGGAAATACAGTGTTAACTTGGTTACAGCTATGCTGTAGTCTTTCAGAAGCAGAGGTACATGCTGATGCACCAAGGAAATTGTATCAAAGAAGGTAATATGGCAAATCACGTTCACTGAGTAATGAATGATGTAAAAACAGGGAAATCAACCCAAATACATAATCTCATTGCAAAAGAATGAACATAAGTACAGAATGAATTAAAAGTAAGAAGCCAAAAATAAGAAGCCAAAACTTAGGCCAAGATCACTTTGGGCAAACTGAGCTACTCTTATGTAATGGCACATGGATTACATTTACACTCATTTAGATCAATGTGCGTGAAGTCTTGTTTCAAAATGCAGTGGCTTCCAGGACCAAATCCTGCTCTCTGCCTCTGTAACCCACTCATGGCAGCACGTCACTCCCTGAAGGTCCCACTGCACCCCACAGCTGCCCTGCTGTCCCCTGAGGCAATACTAAGAACGGTGTCCCAGACATGGGGGCTACTGGGATACTACAGCAATTTTATGGTGAACTTAAAGAGAGAAAAGGAGCTTGAAAAGAAATACACTGAATGTTTGCTGTATGGTTTGCACACAGACATGAAGAAGCTCTAAGCTAGGCAGGCAGGAGTCAGCTCCAGCCTTTAAGCTGCGTAGTCACGATTACTGCAATCCCCAGGACTCACATTAGCAAGGACCACAGGCCAAGTTTATTTACTAACATAGGCCCTGGGCTACTTGCATACTGTGCCTTGGAAAGATGGTACAGACACTGTCAAAAAGGGATCTAAGAAAAGATTTGCATAGATAAAATGAGATGTGCTTATTTAAAATAGCCCCACAAATTGTCTGCCAGAGGAGCTGTTTTGGAGGAAAAGCTCATACTAGTTACTGGAGGCTGAAGGAAGAAGTGGATGCCAAAGAAGTGCTTTCAGGCTCTGCTCTGCATTCCCGCTCTGAGGAGGGGGAAAAGTGGGTTTTCAAAAGTGCTACATTGTGCAGATTTTTCTAGCAGTTAGCTGCAATGGTGTCTGCCTTCCCTCTGCCAGTCCCATTCAGTGTGCAGGGCACGGTGAGCCTTGTTCTGCTATGCTTTAATTCTCCTCGTTCAGTGTATGGAGGACATCACTTGGGGGACATCAACTTGCCCACCTGGTTTGCTTGGTTTGTTGTTCTCAAGTTGATCTCTCTAAGGGAGCTGTCAGAGGATGTGCGTGGTTTGTTTAGATCTTTGGTTAGTGGCTCTGCATAGCAGGTAGCTCTTGTGTGTTTACTCTGGGTGGCCCTACGCAAGGAAGTTACCCTGATGGACTCATGGGGTGGAGAGAGTGCACTGACTTTCACTGACAAGCTTGTGCATTTTTCTCTGAGCTCTGGAGGATGTACGCCACATCTGTCTTCTCCTTGCTACTTTTCTGTAGGTGTCACGGTCTTTCCATATTGCTTCTGTTTTCACCAAGAGCCCAGACTGACTAAATTTCTCACTGACTTTGAAAACTGACATTGAAAAATTAAGTCTTTGGGCTCTTCACACTATCTGGCAAGGAACTCGTGGGAAGGGGTGTGCCGTATTGAGAGCTGGGATCCTGACATCCTGACATCCTGGCATTCTTGGGGCCTACAGTGTAAAGGCAGCAGAGAGACCACATAGTGTAGCTCTTCTGCTCTGCTGCTGGCAACTGTGGGCTGCCTCCCTCTGCTCAGGCAGTAGGGACATGGCAGTAGTGTGGCTGGAAGTGGTGGGAACCACACCTGTGTGCTGATTGAGAGCCTGAGCACAGCCCCTCTGAGGGATGCAGGTGCTCAGCAGTGTGACCCAGACAAAAGCAGAGTCCCACAGCATGGGTGCAATCAGCTTGAGTAATCCAACTTGCCAGCCCTGAGCCAAATTTTGAAAGGTTAGTGTGTCCCGAGGTGAACAGGGTGGGTAAATTCATGGCACCGTGGAGCTGCCCATGGGCGTACCGCTAGGCACGTAAGCTGCTGTAATATTGGTGCACTGCAGGAGTAAAGCAGGGAATGAGTTTGTTTGGGGGATGGTCTAAAAAATGGTGGTTGTTATTTAAATATTGATACCTGCACTCACTAATCTTTTTAATGGTAAAACTGAGTGCAATTTGATTGTGTTCTGAGGTGATTATATATAAATCACCTCCTTTTAGAAATAGTTGTTTAGAATTAAATGAAATAGTACGTTTCTGGGGTTCACAGACTTTTGTGAACTTATATGAACACAATAGTTAGTTGGCATTTAATTTTGTATGTAACTTATCCAAAGTTGCAATGTTTTATAAGGATAATTGGTAGGTTGTCATGTAGGTGGTTTCTCTAAATGGCTTTATAGTATTTAAAAGGACAAAATAAATTGCACATAAATAATAGGTTATTAGAAATAAATGGCTATGCAATTATTCATAGCAGCAGAAATGGACAATTTAGCTTACAATGGAATTCTTCAGAACACTATAGCTACAGTATTAACATGAAATAACATCTGAAATTTTCAGTTGGCTTTGTTTCCCATTTCGAATGCCTTGTGTAATTACTATGCCAGTCCCCTTTTGAAGAAATCCATTATAATTTTAATTATGTTAATTCTGATGCTGTGAATAATTAGCCATATATTCAGCAAAATTGATTTTGTTTTTTTGCCCCTTAAATAAGAGTAAGCCATCTTACGGGGATATGTGCTAGACATTTTTGGGTCCGTCTTTTTCTAGATTTTGCATAAGAGTGTCATACAATTAATGCTGTCACTAGGACTTGAGGTTGGGGAGAAAGTTTAGACCTATTTTGACCTTTGGAGAGCATAGCTGGATGTTGGGGATTCTTATAGCAAAAAAAACCACCCCTTTTTTTTATCTTCTGTGGACCACAAATGTTATCTGAAATTATATGCCACATTCTGTTCTCTGATAAATGCTCTCCTTAGAATCCGATGCTGTCATGACACTGGCATCAGCCTTTGGGAATGAGTTTGATCTTTTGAGTGCTCTCCCATATATCCTGAAAAATGCTCCAAGTCCCTTTCTATTGAGGGGAAGAGGAGGGAATTCATATTGTGCTCTTTTTTTTGTGCCATGGGAACACAGTTGGGTTGCTGAGGTGCTGGCATTGGTTTAGTCAGTAAGTATTTGTTTTGTTCCATCTGTTTGATTACCAGGTTTGGTCAAATATATGAAAAGACCTATCAAAATGCCCTTCAGCAACACATGGCATGATTCTGTCCTGCAAATGTCATATTACTATTTGTATTGTGACAACCTATTTCTCTGTGCAGATTATAAAGAAAAAGCCCAATATATTTTTGCACCATTACAGGAGAGATATGTCAAATTACAGGGAAAATCCTGAGGGACAGTAAAGTCTCCTCAGTTGTATGTAATTTCATCACTTCTCCTCTCAAGGCAATAGGTCTGAGAATGAAGCCATCAGCATCTACGTACTGTCAGTGGTTATAGGATACAAGAAACGTACTGGAGTTCTCATTTCGTTCTTTACACTGCTTTTCCTAAAATATCAGCTCGAGTTCCTTCAGGTAAATCCCTATGGGACTTCAATGTCTAGGTGCCCTGGGGCCAGACACTGATTCCTCCCCCTCTCTGCTCCTCCCTACCTAGCAAAACAAAAAAGCAGGAGGGACTGTCCCTCTCAAATTAATGGAAGCAATGATGCCAGTGTTCCCTTCTTGTGTTTATCGGACAACCTTATGTTGAGATCATGCTCCCAACTTTAATTCTTTCTGCAGCCAGAGGGATCAAACCCAAGACATAATGGAAGTGCTGAGTTGTAGGCTCCTGTGTTATAAGGAGATTTCAGCCACTCTCCTGTAGTTTTCAGCCTCTGGTGTGACTTGCCTATGCTGTATCTTAATCCTTGTCTGAAGATATCCATTCTAGCATGTACAAGATGGCAAGATGGCTTTTATGACTGCCTTGTCCCACCTGCTCTGTGTAGGTGTAGACACGCCTAAAGCAGCACAACAAATATAGAAGAAGTGGTTTATTTGGTTTTAATGGCACTTTGCCACAGGTGCCTAAAAGGAGAATGGGTTAATCTCTAGTTTGCAGTATTGTTTCTAGCCTGTGCTGTCTCTGCAGCTCTTCTGGAGAGAAGAGATTAAAGAGTTCCAAGATTTGCTAGCCTTACATGGAAATCTTGGCATGCAACAGCCCTGGGAACATCAGTCAGTTCTCAGCTCCTGAAGTATCATTTTTTTCCCCACTGGTTTTTTTTTTTTTTTTTTTTTTTTTTTTTTTTTTTTTTTTTTTTTTTTTTGTTTTTGTTTTGTTTTGTTTTTGTTTTTTGTTTTTTTGTTTTTTTGTTTTTTTTTTTTTTTTGAGGGAATCTGTTCCACAGCACAAGCTCTGCTTGCCTCTCATCCTCTAGGGGAAGGTCTGCTGAAGAGGTGAGCCTAATCCTGCAACCTGCAGGTGCCCAAGGTTTGTTAATCACCCAAAGCCTGTTACTTCAGGAGGGAGAACTGAAGGGAATAGCAAGATGGAGAAGAGGAAAAGGAGACAGCAGGTAAGAGAACTAAATGTGGGGTATCAGTGAGTTAAAACTGTAGTAAAAAAATGTCACGGTCATCAGCATTTTATAACCAGTTTGTTCATGCTACAGAAGAGTTCCTCTCACCCTAAGCTGTGTGTTGTTTCAAGGCTGCATGTGTATTCAAGGCACATATGTACTAGTGTAGTTACTATTACTTTTACACGAAAGTACATTAAAAAACAATTTGTACAGGATTATTACTCTTGTAAACTTCTCATTATCAGTTGTATTAATCCCCAAACAAAGCTGAAACTGCTGTAGTTACTGTTTGTTGACCAGCTAAATAACAGTCTACCTCCAGCACTGTTTACTGATTTTTTTTGTTGTTTAACTGCTAATAAATTTGATAACATTTTACTTGTAGGGGGATTTTAAGCTAATGTTGAAAGACTGGTGCTAAGAATTAGCCAATTATGTTAGACCACTTCCCAAATTCTAATTCCTCTTGCATAAAGGATGCACTCTGAATCTAGTTTTCCCGCAGTGTTCATTTTGAATCAAAAGTAACTAATATTTGTGTTTTTCTGATAAATGCTTCTATTGACTTTTCTACTAGTTAAGCCCCTGCTTTAAGGAAAAGCACTTGCTTAAATCAATCCCTATTTAGAGAAACATGTGAGAACAGGCTTAGCTTAGGGTCCTCTGTAGGCCTTGTGGGGGTTCTCCCTACATAATAAGTGTTTGTATTATGAGGCTGGTTGGTTGAAGTCCATTAGTCATGGTCTCCCTCATCCTTCATCCACTACTCTTCTTGATCTCAAATGGTGATAAAATATTCCTTTCACATAAATGGATGTTCTAAAGTGCCTGAACTCCAAAGTCTTTGTAGATATTGTTGCATAGACTGCTGTCTTTAAAGTGAAAAAGGGCAAAGAGTTCTTTCTCTCCTTCTTCAACTGGATTATTCTACAATATTTTCCTTCAGTCTTCTGTACAAAATGCCAAGATACACCTTCTATGAAGTGTTCCATACTTATGTACATGCCACAGTGGAAAGCAAAAACGTATACCCTACATTAGATCATCCCTGCATTAGCTGCTTATCGAATAAGTTTGATTTCTACTGATCTTTTTAGTGAAGGCCCTGCATAGCAAAGATACAAAGTGTAGTATACTGCAGGCTGAAATTTAGGAACGAACCATCACTGGACTGCACGTCTAATCAAGAAATCGCTCGAGATCTTTTACTGGTATTTTTTTTCTTTCTATTGCTTGAGATCTAATACTGTAGGAGACTTAATGTTTATGGTGACAATAACTTCTGTTTCTGTTGTTTATCTTCAGGTCATACCTTTTGCTGTCCTTCAGAAATACAGCAATTGCCCCTCTGTGGTTACACCTAGGATCAGGTTACTTTAGATTTTGGGGAATTTACAAGGCCTGTTGAGAGTGTTCGTCCTGATTAAGGTTTCAGTCTATCCTTTAACAGTTTACTGAGCTAAAGATCAGATATATGATACTAAAACAATTCAGACATAGTTATATTTGTTTCTATAGTTAATGTCATTCTAATTTTGCTTCCTTATGCCAAGTACAGGTGGTTCCTCCCTTCAGATTGCTTATCTGGTTTCTTTGTAAGTTTGTAAGAGTATTTGCTGCTTCTGTGTCTTAAATGCCAGCTATTTCTCAGGGCTCAAATATAGTTTTGACATAACCTTCATGTGTACTGCCAAAGGTGTTTTATCACGTGCATGGAGTGATGTATATTTTCTTCAAACAAGATAAAGATCCTAAGAACTGTTCATTTTCTGGAGCAATGTAAAAGACTTGCTGACCTTTTGAAATTAAGTGTAACTGAACTCCAGTATTTATTGATCTGCAAAGAAAACTTCCAAATACCTTGAATTGCTTTGTAATTTACTCCTGCCTTCTGGCATCATGTGAAGTATTGAGCATCAGAAAGTATTTTGGTTGTGCATTTAAGCATGGGGAATGTGTGAATATATATTTGTATGGATTCTATGTGTTATAATGACAGAGTGCTAATGCCAGGCTGCAAACTTCATTTGAATTGCAGGCTCAGTCCTTGCCTTCCTCTCCTCTGTTTATGTCCAGTGGACTGTAATTTGTAGATGCTGCTGTACAGGGCTGCCAGTGTAAGGCCATCAAATTCAGGGTTGTTTCCTTATATGTACTGTGCTGAGCAAGATGGAAGTAGATGGTCTATCTTCTACATCAGGGCATTGCAGGACTGAACCCTCAATGAGGAACACCTCTATTTGTGGTACAGTGAAAAGGTGTAGGAAGTTGAATTTGGACTATTTTGCTTCTTAAATGTCATGCGATATTCAAGGATTAGGGATTCATATTAAAGTCCAATATTTCTAGGCAGTTTGCAATGACCTCTAAAAGTGAAATGAGATTTTTGTTTTTTTAAAAGGTACCCTGACATGAAGAGCAACAGACCACCAGTGGGGGGCCCACGTTAAGTTATCAGACTCATGACTTAGCCAAGCTATGTTCCTGATCCAAGTAGTTTGCAGTACTTTTTCCTGTATATTTTCTTGAGCACATCTTGAGGACACGTTCACTTTCTGGCAGCCTCCTCCAGAAAAGCCACCTTATTGCATTCTGCCAGAGGTCATAAAACCAGTGACAGCCCTTCTCAGCTGTGCTGCCATTCTATGGACACTCTGTACAGCTTTGCCATGTGGCTTCTCCAAACATGAGTGGATCACTGGTTATGAGCCCATAGCAGAGGAAGCAGGCAATGTGTTTTGAGCTAACACAAAATATTCTTGGGTAGCACTGAAGAGCTGCACACCCAGGCGGCCTCTGGGCATTTCTCTGTATGAAGACATTCACTGTTGTGCCGTGTTTGCCGTATTCCTTGAAGGCTTTGTGAGTTGTGCAAGAACAGAGTATGTACTACATGAGCAGTTGTAAGTTATGCTTAGTCAGTTCTTGAAGTTTTCTTTGTATCATTGCAGTTTTATTGTGACTTTGCCTGTCATGGAATGAGATCACTATCTTAAATGTTTGTGGAAACCTTTAAATGGGTCTGAGCTTCGATAATATCATTGTAGGATGCCCACACCACAAAAATAGTACATACCTTCTCTCCTTTCCCCATATCTATTTTGTTTTTAAAGATTTTATTTAGACACTTCAAGTAACATTAGTATTGGAAACACTTTCAGTTGAAATTGCACTAGATTTTTGGTCATAATATCCAGCACTGGAACTCCAGAAGGTGGGAGTGGAGCTGGAGTGGAGCTTGGCAGCTAGAGGTGCAGTTCCATAGCCCCATACCACATAATCTCAGGCTTGCATGGAGATCCTAATCAATTTATTTTGTAAATAAAACTCATATAGCTGTGTTGGAAACAGAGTAGAGCATTTCAGTTGGAAGGTACCTACAATGATCATCTAGTCCAAATGCCTGAGCAATTCAGGGCTGACCAAGTTAAAGCATGCTGTTAAGGGCATTGCCCAAATGCCTCTTAAACACTGACAGGCTCGGGGCATCAACCACCTCTCTAGGAAGCCTATTCCAGTGTTTGACCACCCTCTTGGAAAAGAAATGTTCTAATGTCCAGTCTAAACCTTCCCTGCTACACCTTTGAAATATTCCTACACAGCACCGGGGGAAGATCTCAGCATCTCCCTTTCCCTTTCCCCTCCTCAGGAAGCTGTAGAGAGCAATGAAGTCATCCTTCTTCAACCTCCTTTGCTCCAAAATAGCCAAGCCCAAAGTCCTCATCTGCTCTTCATATAACACTCCTTTCAGCCCTTTGACTGGCTTTGTTGCCGTCCTCTAGATGCGTTCAGAGACCTTCACAACCTTCTTAAATTGTGAGGCCCAGAACTGCTCAAGTATTCAAGGTGAGGCTTCACCAATTCTGAACTGAGTGTGACAGTCACCTCTTTGATCAGATAGTTGATGCACTCCAGGATGCAGTTTGCCCTCTTGGCTGCCAGGGAACACACTGATGAGGCATATTGAGCTGCTGCCAACCAGCACCCCTTCCTTCAGGGCTGGTTGCCAGCCAATCCTCTCTAAATGATACTTGTGCTCAGCGTTAGTCCATCCTGGACACAAAATTCTGGCATTTTGACTTGTTTAATTTCATTCCATTTGTCACTGCTCCATGCTTCAGTCTAGCTGGATCCCTCTGTAAGACAACTTGTCCCTCAATAAAGACAACAGCACCTCCCAGTTTGGTATCATCAGGAAATGTGCTAATGGTTCATTCAACTCCTGCATCCAGATTGTTGGTAAATATATTGAACAGGACTGACTCTCAAATTGAACCAGTGGTCAGCCAGGTGTAGCCTCATTCAGTGCAGCCCTCTGAGCTCTGCCCTTCAGCCAGTTCATCACCCAGCACACCATGAACTCTCTCATCCTACAACTGGACAACTTCTCCAGAAAGATGCTGTGAGGGGCAGTGTCAAAAGCCTCACTGAAATCCAGAAAAAGGACACCCACCACCTTCCCTTCATCCGCCAGGCAGGTGACCTTATCATAGAAGGGTGCCAAATGAGTTAAACAGGACTTTCCGTGATGAACCCATGTTGACTGTGCCTGATGATTGCATTATTCTTCAAATACCTTTCAACAGTAAACAGTACCATCTTCTCCATAATTTTTTCAGGTACTGAGATTGACAAGTGTGCAGTTCACTGGCTTTTCCCTCACACCCTTTTTGTAGCCTGAAATAACACTGGCCAGCTTCCAGTCAGCAGGAACCTCCCCAGACTCCCAAGACCTTTGGTAGCTAACTGAGAGAGGTCCTGCCATAATTTCCACCTGCTCCTCAGTACTTTGAGATGAATTCCATCAGTCCCTGTGGACTTGTGATCATTCAACTGATCCCTTACAATTTCAGTATCCACAAATGGAAAATCACTGTTCCCACATTTATGGTCCTCCTGTTTAGGGGACTGGGCAGCCCAAGGTTTATCTTAACTTTCCAGATGTGTTTGCCTGGAACTGCAGTTCTAACCAGATTCTTGCTAGAAAGTAAAATCTTTGTGAATATGTAGATAGATATATTTTTTAAAGTGCCTAGAGAACCCCTTCTTTGTGGAATCTTTTGCTCATGAAAATCAGAGTCTTACAAAGACTTAGCTGGTGTTATAGAACACTCCCCCACCGTCTGCTTGATAGAATTGAATTATAGAATCTTAACTTGTAATCTGGAGAGAAAAAAAAATCATTAGATACAACTGGAGCAGTCTCCTACTCTTATCTTATGAAAAGTTTAAAAATTCATTGTTTTCAGATAAATAGGTTCACTCCTGTGAGTAATAAGTTAGAAAGCTATATTTCATTTGCAGTAATCTCGGTGGCTAATACAGAAGATGATGGATAGTAATGAAAATATCTGCTTTGAGTTGTTTTTAAAATTGAACCAGATAAACAACCCTTCATCAATTTCCAGTCAATTTTAGAATTGCATCATGGTTACAGCCTTGGAGTCGATGCTTAGCGTCATTTAATAAAAACTATGTAAATCGAGAAAATGTGGTATCACCAGGTAAAGTTACTGCATAAAGAAGAGCTAAGGGCTATTGCAGACTTGAAATGTGGAATCTGTCTTCAATGAGAAATTTTTTTTCCTGTTTGTTTGAATTAATAGTAAAATATGAAAGACTATGAAAAATGGCTTTTAACAATATTTTCTTTCTTGTATATGTCAAAATATGTCTAAAATACTAGGATCCAAGTCTCATTTTAATCAACTCTATTCCTTTGGTTATTATAAATCATACTTGCTTTGTCCTTAGCTGCCATGTGATTCTCAAAGTCACCTTTTTTAGTATTTTTTTTGCTTTGTTGTTTTGCAATGCCTGCTAGCGGTTGTGCCTAATTTGTCCATGGGGAAGATTTATGACTGAGTAGAGACAGGTCCTAGGGAAAACAGTATACACTCAGAACAAACATTAGAAAAATTAATTTCCTTTTGGAAGGAAAACGTAGATTGTATGTAATTATTTTCCCCATGTAATTTTTGGTAGATCTAACATTAGGCAGAGACAATATTCCTTTTAAACCTTCAGTATAATAACCCTAATATGGGCCTTTACTTTTCTGAATTCCCTGGCAGACTTTCAGGTTGATGATTGCCTCAAAAGTTGTTTTATGTTTTTATTTATTTTTAATTACTGACATGCCAGCATTTGTTCCACAATTGAGAAAATCAGTGAATGCTTAACTGACCCATTTGAGGAGGTTTTATCCTTTTGGATTAGCATGTATAAACTATAAATCCATTTACTTTATTTCCACTGGCGTTTTCTTCTCAGACATTCAAACAATCCAGTAAATAGCACAGAAATACCCTTTGATGAGCATCCCTGTCCCTTGAGCACTTTTTGACATGCACATGGTTAACCTCTCTCCACAGATCCATCTGCTCAGGACAGCTATCAGGATAACCTTTTCTTCCACAGATCTGTCTGCTCAGGAGAGCTATCAGGATAACCTTTTCTTCCTTGCAAAGAGTGAGTTTGATGTCTGTTTAACTCGAGGAGCCCCGCTTTTCCTTGCACCATCAGGATTGTCAGAGAGGCTGGGTGAAGTGCGAAACTTTGCAATGCAGTAGGCAGAGCTGGGAGTGAGGGGATGAGACAGGAGAACTGGATTCAGATGACGTGTATAGTAATCCTGATTCTCCTATGTGACCTTAAGCAAATTGTTTCTTCTTTTGCACTATAATTTTCTCTGAGCCACAGGCTGATTGTTTCTTGTTCAGGGGCACTTAGCACCTCAGGTCCAGCTTTATTCGTGCTTTCATCCTTTATGCTAAGTCTCTACATGGGCCTTGAGAAGCTCATATAACTCATTGGGTAAGCTAATCTGCAGCTCCTGAGCTGTTTCTGTCAAGCCAGGGCAGCTCTATCTGGTTAAACACTGTATGCCTGCAGGGTTTCAGGTTTGATTCGAGTCCCTGTGGGTCTCTTTTCACTAATTCCAGTGAGCTTTGGATCAGGAATTTAATGCTCTGTGGGATATTTTCAGTGTGGGAAGCATGCATTCATTCCTGGTGTTTCAGTACAGTTTTAAGCTCCTGACTAATTCCTATTTACAGGTTTTGCATTCTAATGATTTATAAATTTGTAAAATGAAAGCAGAATTATTTAGCTTTCCTGGGGAATGCAGTCCTAGGCACACCTGGTCTAATTAGAGGTTTAATTTCTCTCCTGAGTTAAAGTCTAAATCCTTTTAACTCTCTGGAGAGACAGAGAATAAAAATGGTAGTGAAGAAGTGTTGAGCAGAGCCAATTACAGAAAGAAAAGGGTATTGTGGATGGCCATAAAACCTGTAAAGTACTACCACAGATACAGAATGAGATGACTCAGACATTCTCTGTGAATCTATCTCCATAGCAGGCTTGTCAGAGCAAGAGAAGCAGTTTTGAGGCATGCAATTTTGCAGATGTGGTTGTAGATTAATACCTTTTGCATGTGAATTTCTTTTTTTCCTGTTGCTGCAGGGCTGTTCCAGTTTCATTTCCCCCTGAGTAATCCTGCTTCAACTTCTGACTGCATTTACTGTGTTAGCGGTCCAACAAAGTTTAAGAACCTCCCTTACAGCTCAAGGCTCATTGTATGGAAAGATGGTAGGAACAAGGCCAAGTGCTAGCTGGAATTTATGTGCTTGAGATTGAATTTAGGATAAATTGAGGTCCTTGAATCCTAAATTATGACCCAAAGAGCTTGTATAGGTACTGTTTAAACGCTGGAGGTTTATAATTTACAAAGGGGCATCTTTGCTTGATTGGAGTTCCCCAAGTGTCTTCTCTCTGTACAGAGTAGGGTTTATATTGTTCTTAGCAAGTGAAGCAGCTCAGGTATTAAGTAATGTCTGAGCTCTGTAAGCACAGAAGTGAAAGTGCTCTTCTGCCTGTGGCTCATAGGCTGCTTGATTCTGCGAGTGCTCATGGAGTTGGTGTATGGTAAGGGACTCCCTACAGAATAGTTTCATGTGACTGATTTCTTTTGAATTACACTTAGAGAAGGGATAATGTTGCTGCTTAATGTGGTATGTTAGATTTAAAGTTCTGTACCAAGAGTGTGTGCTTGTGGTTTAGTGGTTAAGATGTGTAGCTGGGAGGAGGCAGACCTTGATTCCAGTCTTTATTTTCTGGTTGCATTTTAGTCATTGCTGAATCCCAAATATGGTCTTGGTTTGTCTGAAAAATCAGCTTGAAAGAAGGAGCCCACTCAGCTATAAGAACAAAATAGAAAGTAAATAATGATTAAAGTGCAGCTAAAAAACAGTACTACTATGTTCTGTGCCCAGAAACAGTAAGCTGTATGAAACAATGTAGTCAATCTCTGTTGAACATTTGGATTAGGCCCTCAGCCAAGAGCACTTACTAGTTTTCTGAATCTTTCTTTTACAACATCAAGATTGAGCTAAAAAGGCTAGCAACAGAACAGTATTCAAACAGAGGAGCAGAAAAAAGTGTGAAGGGAGGATAACTCATGAAGTCTGTTCTATATGAACTTCTTTCCCCAGGTCAGGGAAGTGGGCAATATAGTTTCCTAAGCTCATGAACCGTGTTTGGATACAATTTTTCGTGAAAAATTTCTATATAAAATAAAGGGAGAGAGAAACATAACTGTCTGCAACTGTTGCTGTGCTGTCTTCTTCAGAGTACTTGGGTTTTGTGGACAGTGTGCATTTTTTCAGGTGATAATTATAGATCTTTTCACTACATCTTTGCTAAAAAGGCAGACGGATGATGTTTTTTTAAACCACAGATTATTTTTCTCTTGGTTTGTATTAATTATTTCTTAAGAATACTTGTACTCTCACTATAAGTGCTGAAATTATGAAAAGGGACGATACTAATTTAGGAGCCTTCATAAAAGGACCTGTATGCACATGCAACTGGCCCTATAAATGGATTTTCCACTGAGTGTTTACAAAAAGCTCATTAGTTATTCTTGACATTTTGGTGTGATGAGCTTCCTCAAAAGGATGAAAAATTAGACCTTGTCTCCTGGAAGACAGAAGAAAGTCCTAAATGTTGACAGTAATTGCCTTGTCAAATAGACAAGAATAACGAGATATGAGGTAAACAGCTTTTCATTGTTTTATCTATATCATTGTACTATTGTGCTCAGTTGATGCCTTTCTGTCTTAAGTCATTTTATTTTGTGAACTTGAACTTGCAGCTAATTTGGTTCTTTTGAGAACTGGGCCTTTTTAATTCTGGCATATTTTAAACCATGTCTAAAGGACAAATGTAAAACCTTATTTCCCAGCTTTCTTTCCTCCAGTTTTGAATGACTTTCTTCATAAGTTTTTTTTTAAATTGTTATTTTTATTGAAAGAAAGTGCTATGGTGCCAGTAATCCAGGGTTTGGCAGGGGGGAATACATAAATTTGGCAATCTCTTGTTTTTTGCCTCTGAATCTATTTCAACCTGCTGTTTTCCCAGGCACAGCAGAGTTTTAGATTAGTAGCAAATTTCTTGAGTTGTCTATTTGGAGTCTCTCAAACTCCAGCCATCTTCTCTGTTGTCCAGCATCTGAATCAGATATAGGCAGACTGAAAGTAAAAATCATGATTATCATCTACCTTTTAAATTATCCTGAGATGCAGATGCACAACTATTACACACAAATACTGCCTCTCATTCTGCCTGGTGCTGACACTGCCAGATATTTCAAAGCTCTCCATGTTAAATGGATTTGGGTGTGCTTTCATCCTTAAAGGCTTTCTCCTGGTTGTATTTCTTCGCTTGATGTTTGTTTTTATTGTTGCCTACTGTTCTCCCTTATCCCCCTTTTTAATGTCTTGGGTATCTGTATAATTGCTGTCATGGAAAAACTGCTCCTTAGCCGAGGTTAATAATATTGAATGATTATCTGCTGAGTTTTCAAATCTGAATATGGAATAAATTTTTGTTGCAAGTTTTCTGTTTTCCAGAAGTTACCCTCACTATTGATTTACAGGCAATTTTTTCTTTTATCCCTCTCTTTATAGATCACCATTAACTTAGAGCCTTAAGTAGGGTGAACAAAATCTACTTTGGTCAATGGCTTAGGAGCCAACATCTGTTATCTATTTAGCCTGGAAAAAAAAATGTATACCTCATATATATGCATATGTATGCAGTATATGTATATAGGGACAAACCTTTTCTGGGGGGACAAAGTTTTTACAGGGCCTGTTGCAATAGTATGATGGGTAGTGATTTTAAACTAAAAGAGGGTCAGTTTAGATTAGATATAAAGAAGAAATTTTTTGTGATGAGGAGGGTGGTGAAACACTGGAACTGGTTGCCCAGAGATGTGGTTGATACCCCATCCATCCTTGGAAACATTCAAGGTCAAGTTAGTCCGGCCTCTGAGCAGCCTGAACTAGTTGAAGATGTCCTTGCTCTCTGCAGAGGCATAGGATTACATGACCTTTAAAGGTCCTTCCAAAACAAATTATTTTATAATTAGATATATATGTCTCTCCAACACTGCTACAAATCGGTTTAACTGGCTTTTATTGTCCAGGATGGAGCTGCAGATGTGAGGTTCCCTGGTGAGTCACAACCTGGGGACGATCACTAGATGGCAACGTTGCATAGCTGAAAGGGCTGCTCTCATCTTCCTATTGCAAGCTTTTTATTTATTTCTTGTAATCAGCAGATGAAATGGTCTTTTTCACTCAGGTTATTTAGCTAGGGTGAAGAGTTCTGTGAGACTGTAGGATGAAGGAGTAAGTTATCACTGCAGATTACACAACCATCTCAGAAAATAAATAACTATTTAGAGAGCTCTTGTTTGTTCTCAGGTTGTTTAAGGTCATATGCTGCTACTATTTCTTAGGGTGATGGCTTGAATTTTGGATAAAGGTCCTTAAAACATAAAAGCCCAAACAGAAGGATTGTTACTGCTTTATTTCTTCATGAAAATGTGCTTTTGAAGTTGTAATGATCTCTGACAGCCCTAAGCTTAGGTTCCAATACTGACCTTGTGCATTGAGGCAGTCTTCTCCGTTCTGTTGTTGATAGATGATTTTTCACATGACTGTTTTATAGCCAGGTATAGTCTAGGTTTAGTACAAGTAAACAAATAAAACATGAACAGCACGCACTTCAGATTGATACTCAGACTCTGACCTGATAATAGGATACACTGTATGTGCCAGAAAGAGTAAACGTTATCTTAAAGCAGAGGCCTTGTGCTGAAAGCAGACAAAGCATAGGATTTCCTTAAAGATGTAAGCTGGAGGGATGAGAGGCCAGGAATGCACTGACATCTATTTGTTGTGAAGGTCTAGGTGCTTTTGGTCAGAGGTTTCGCTGAGTATCACAGGTTATACCAAAAGGAAACTTGCTGAGGCCAAAGTCTGTCCCTGGAGTTTCTTCAGTTCCTACCAAGGCAATTTGCAGAGATGAGGATATAGAATCTCTTTGGAGTGCATAAATGTACTATTAGAGGGGCAGATTTCACAAATCACTAGCAAAGCCAGGAAATATTATTTCCTAGTTATAACCAATTAAAACAATATTCATCATTGTGGGTTAAAGAAATATATTCCTTTAAACCAACATCGAAGGCTAACTGGAATAACAAACCTCATCTGTGGCAGAAGGTAAAAAATTTTCTTCTGATACAGTAGCAGATGAACATTATAAGATGATGATTTCAATAACTTTCTTGAGGACAGAGATTCCAGATTCACCATATTGCGCAAGAATTTCTTTTGTGAGTTGGAGATTGCAGACTGGGAAAAGACCACATGTGTATCATACATCATATGCATCAGCATATATTTAGGCTTGGCATTCTAGTATCAAAAGTAAGTGTAGGATGTTTCTGATAAAGTATTCCCACTGAAAACAGGGAAGACTTCATACTCTGGAGAAGCTGATCTCTGATGCTGATATATATCTGTCAGTTCTGATCTCAGTGTTTTCAAGGAAGATAAACTCAGATTAGGATAGGTGTTAGCACAGCCCCAGGTTTATTGAACCATAAGGTACAAGTAGAGACTCCAACAACTTTTCTGGTTTGACCAGCAAAGTGAAGGTTGAAAGGCTGTTTAGGGTTGACAATGACAAGGAAAGAAGAGGAGGGAGGGAAAAGCTAAAGAACCATGGTAACAACAGAGCAAGTGCACATACATTAGGTGTACATTCTAACTGTAAAATATGTCTTGCCATCAGAACAGGGATGTCTACACAAACTTCTGACAGGCAGAGTGCAGGCAAGAGAAGCCTAACTCATGCTTTTCTTGAATGAATTATATGGCTTGGTTGCCAGTGGGAGGATGGATCTCTTTGGCTCTTTTCATTCTTTTAACACACATACAACTAAAATATTTGACGTGCCAGTGAATAATCATGCAACAGTGGACTATTCTGTGGCTCTAAACCACACTGCTTTGGGAAGGGCTGTGAGCTGGATACCTCAAGGATGTGCTTGAGACATCCCCTGTTTTGAGGACTACGGGGGGAATATTTACTAATAGCTCTACTATAGTACTAAAAGACTCTAATATAGAGTCCTGATATGGGGATTTCAAAAGCTGAATTGCTCCTCTGCTGATGCTGACATGGACCTAATTTGCCCTTTTATCTCTGCCAAGCTACAGTGCTTTTGTCAGCAGTAGAAGCCTTCTTTTTTTGGACATTAGACTGAAAAGGGCAACATTTTAAATCTCCCTTTGCTTTCGTGCTGTTTTCTTTCTGCACTCATGGTCCGGGGCAGATAGAAATGGATCTGAAATGATAGGAGGGAATGTGGAATACGAGGATGTTATATCTTCCTCAGATCTTCAGGTGTGTGTCTCCATGTGTTTTCTCTTCTCACCTGTACACCTGAAATGGCAGTGTCTGATCGTGTCCACTTTACAGCCTGTATAGCACAAGATGATAATCACAGAATCCCAGAATTTTTAGGGTTGGAAGGGACCTGTCAAATGGCTGTGGTGTTACCTTTCTGATGCTCTGATCCTGAATCCCACAGCAAAGAAAGTTGCCACAGAAATCAGGCAGATGATCCCTCTTTGTCCCATTGGGGTGAAGGGTGGAAAAAGGGGACACGTGATAATATGTTCACATATTCTTAATGTAACTAAAGTAGGCCCTGGAAATTCCAGGTATGTTGAAACATGACTTCAGCTTCTTCCTTACTTTCTTGGGAATATTTGCAAAGACATCCACAAGGAGGAGCCCGGTGCTTGTAGAGGATGGGTCTATCTCTGTCCTGTTTTTTGCTGCCGCATACACTGAGGGTAGCCTTGTCTTGAAGCATAATTAGTTCTGAGGAAGAATTTTATCAGTTTAGTCTTTGGGGAGTGGTAGCATGTAAACACTTATTAAAATGTTATTTTGGGGTCATAATTTTGTCATGAGCCAAACTTGACAGATGCAGATAGAAGAGGGGTTTATCTCTCCACAGGGACCATTTGTGTTTTCTTCTGAAGATTTACATCAAATGAGGCATTTCCCTTTGGTTTGTGGGATCATGCAAGGATAGAGAACATTTTCACGTCTGGAATAAGAAAGCAATAGCCTTTTACATGGGGAAGTATATGGAGAGTGTTTATTCTTATAAGTAAGATTTTCCTCCTGGTAGCTTCAGAACAAAGAGCAATGGGCATTAATTGACACAGACATCAGGTCTGATTTTCACTTTTCTTCTCTTTTTATCCCTTCCTTCCTGAAAACTGCCACTCAGCTTCTTTTAAGTTAAGGTAATGGAAGGGGCAAAAGAAATGTGGTTTTGGTTTTGTGATCTTGATGTATGACTTGATAGGCTTGATGTACGACTGGATGGATTGCTTCATCTCTGCATCTTGGCTTTCTTTTGGCAGAATCATAGAATGGTTTGAGTTGGAAAGGACCTTAAAGACCATCTAATTTCAACCCTGCTGCCATGGGCAGGAACACCTTCCGCTAGACCAGGTTGCTCAAAGCCCCATCCAACTTGGCCTTGAACACTTTCAGGGATGGGACATCCACACGTTCTCTGGGCAACCTATTCCAGTGCCTCACCACCCTCACAGTAAAGAATTTTTTCCTAATATCTAATCTAAGCCTACCTTCTTTCAGTTTGAAGCCATACCCCCTTGTCCTGTCACTACATGCCCCTCGAAAAAGTTTGCTACCTGTTTTCTTGTAGGGCCCCTTTAGGTATTGGAACATGCCATAAGGTTTCCCCAGGGCCTTCTCAAGCCCTTCTTGGCAGGGCTGCTCTCAGTCCATTCTCTATCCAGTCTGTATTTGTGCTTGGGAATGCCTTGACCCAGATACAGGACCTTGTTAAACTTCATGAGGTTTTCACAGGCCCACCTCTCAAGCCTGTCAAGGTCTCTCTAGAAGGACACTGTTGTCCTTGCTTTCTGTTGTGAAGATGACTCCTTTCTGTGGTAAATTCTCTCTGATACTGTCTCACATGAGAGGGCATGGTTACATAGGGGCTGTCTAACAGAATATCCCAAGATGACTTAATCTCTTTTCCATTTTATAGTTGGGGAGTGACTCTATTTAGATTATAGGCACAAACCTACTGGGGAAGGCAGATCAGTGATGGCTTTGGGACTACCTGCCGCTGACTCTGATGGATGCAGCTCCCTCCCTAGTGCAGGGGATGTTGTGTCACTCTGTCCTGTTGTGTTGCACAGTGTGTACTTCCTTGGGAAGTGATGCATGGAAAGGGGCCAGGATTACAGAAGTCTAACTGCTTGCCTTTTCCTCGCCAGTTAATCTGCTCTTGTGACATGATTGACAAAATTTTCCCAGACTTCAACAAGACAAGGAGTGAGCGTGTTAAATATTTTTTTATTAATTTTTTAGAATGAATTGCATTTGAAATGTGAGTAGGAATTTAAAAACAACCTCCTAAAATCACGTACCATTACCTTTGCCAGCTGAATGCACAAATACACTTCAAAAGCAGGAAACCAACATGTTCTTAAAGTCTTACTTTTATCTTGCTGTTGCACACTGCTGAATCAAATGCCCCAAGGTACTTGACTGCACTTAGAAGCCTAATTCTCATCATACCTCACAGAATTTTTATTCTGGGGCAGCCCTAGTATCCCCCTTTGGGTCTTGCCTATGTAGTTTTTACAGAAACATACCTGCCCTAGTAACAGTGCTGCTTCTCCTGATTTGGAACGATGGCTGAACTAGCTCCAGGAAATCACAGAATTCAAAGGACCTGTGTTGTCATTCCTGGACACAGATATCCGCCTTTGTGGGAAGGATATGCAACTGTTCTTTGCTGTTAAGTGAATGCAAACAGTACCTAACCCTTTCATTGGTACCTACTGAAAACTGTTGGAACATTCTCTGTTCCTCAGTGCTCATTAGCAGTGAAATTGATAACATTATCTGATTGTCCCAGCATGAACAGGGCTTTGGAGATTGATTAAATGCAGAGGCAAATTTGAGACATTAAATTAGTTGCAAAAGTGTTTTTCTGCAAGTGGACTGGGGAAAGCAGTACTGATTGCAATTGCACGGTAAGCCACAGGGGTCTTTGTCCTCTACCTCTACAGGGGCTTAAATGTATTGTGACATTTTGTTTCCTCTATGGCTCTGTAATGAAGAGGGATTAGGTTGTGGTCATGGAAAGGAGCAGCGTGTGGGTACGTGTAAAGAGATCTGTGTTGTGCCTTGGCTGTTTCAGACAGACTCTCTACTTAATGTTGAGGTAAACACTTTTACCTCTGCTCTGTGTCTACAAAATGAAGCTGATGTGACTGCATTTGCCTGGGAACATCAGGAGGCTCGATGTTAAAAGCTGATAATGACCACCAGCAAGTGAGCCTCTGGAGACGGATTATTCTAAACAGATTTTTCGGCTTAGGAAAAAAAATCCACAACCCTTTATGTTCTCCAAGAGTGGTAGGAGTTGTGGAGCTAGTGCATCAGGGTTAGGGAGACTTTTGAGTGTCTAAGAAATGCAGAGCTGGATTGGAGGGCTCTCCCTCTTTGCACATCTGGAAGTGAAGAGTGCTTGGAAGCCTGGGAACTAGAGACAGTGCAGGCACTTCTGTAAGGCTCTGAGAGGGAGCAAGATGGCTGGTTTTTGAGTCAAGAGTTTACCGAAATGGCTGACCTGGGATTTCTCTGAGTGAGAGAGCAGCCTACTGTATGTTTCTCTTGGATTTAGGGAAAGGATATTCTTATTTCTTCTTAGCATAACTTTGCTCACTTAAAAAAATTAATTCTCTCTGAAGTTGATTGACCTGCTGGAAGAGGTCTCCAAATCTCAACCACTTGCAACCTTTCCTGTCACAAAGGTCATGTTGATATTTTTTAAGTGCCTCTTGGATCCTCTTTCAGGCAATGCTGTGTAAAACCTGTTCCTGTGTGCAGGCTGAGGGAATGGCTCACATCCATAACTGAAGCATTTAAAATTAACCACTGATTAAACTTTATATTAGTGATTCATGGAGATCCCTGTTTGGTAACTAAACAAAACAGAAAAGAAATGACCTGGAGACTACTCTGGTTCCTTTAAGGATAAAAAAAGGACTTCAGTTGTGTTTCTCATTGGTGTCAGTTTTTGATGGGGCACTATCAGCCTGTGAGGGCTAGGATCCCCCTAGCCTCCTCCCTGGGGTGCAACCAACTGAGCAGTGATGTTAAGCATAGTATTTACACTACACTTTAGTACCAGGAAGCCTCTTGTGGCAATGAGTTCAACTTCCCTTTTCACTTCCCCTTCCGTGGTGTTTCCCTTTCAGCAGTGTTGGTATTACTTTCAACTCCTGATTCTGCTTTGCTGCAGCATCTGCAGCACCTGTCAGCCACACTGCACAGAGAGCATGGGACTGGGTCCTGGGGATCTGAAGCTTTTTGCACAAATTGATGTGCTTGTGCTCTTTGAAAGTACAATTCATTTTGTTTCCCTCTGGAAAAACTCAACGGGGTAAGATAGCATCTTGTAGTGTTCTCGTTCTGTTTCCTTAGTGACGTCTCTGCCATCTTGTCCAAATGAATAACAAAGGCAGATCTGCAGTCTTGAAAGGTATTAAAAATGAACTCCAGCTGCCTTTGTTCTGGTGTATATAAATTGTTAGCTCTACTGTATGCTACAGAACAAGAATTTGTTTTCTGTTTTCTAGCTGTTGGTGGTGCTGATATACGGCAGAAATGCTGTAGTCTGCATTTTGCAAGCAATGTTGACAGTGTGGAGCAGAAACTAATACAAATATGGCTATTAAAGTATATAATAAATTAGGCAATGCTGACATGGATGTTATAAGATACAACATCGAGTTGTTGTGCTTACTAGGGCTGTTTCTCCACAGGCATAATCAAGTAGTGATTCTTATGTTCTTTCACTCGTCTTCCCTCCCTGCTGCATATTTTTCTGTCTTCAACCTATTTTTTTTGTATGTTTCTTCCTACCACATCAGCCTTGAAATCTAAAGACCAGCTTTTTGAGGGGGGATTATTTCTTTAGAGAGAAGGACTAACAGTAGAAATTGGACATAGCTTATTGTTTTCTGAGGGAAATGGCACAGATCCAAATGAAGCATGCTGACTTACACATGCCAAGGACACACTGCTGAAAGTCCCACCTCCAGATTTTGAGTGTACAGGCTACTTCTGCAGATAGTTCTGCCTTGGGAGGTGTTCGAGGTGAAGCATGTTAGTGGGATTTGAGACTGTGGCAACTAAAGTACACTTGAGAGAGTGTTTATTTAGAAGGAACTTTTGAAGTGTTTATTTAGAGGGAACTTTTGAAGTGTGTCCTTTTTTCCAGCTGAGAAGGGAGATGGGACAGAGGCCTGAGGGTCAGGTTGTCTTACGACCAGCTCACCTCTGCCAGCCTGCAGCTGCCATGTGCTTGGAAGGCTGCGCTGTAACCCCTGGGGCTATGAACAGAAATGGTGGTGTGCTTCAGTTTGATTACTGTGCTATGAGTTTGTAAGGCTCCTATCGTTTATTGCTTGGTGTAAGTGTTAGAGTTTTAGTAGACTGAAGGTCACCCATTTGTGACTTTGGCTTTGCCACAAATTTGTAAGTGACGCCCCCCTTCCCCCAGCTTGTTTTTAAATGAAAAAAGGAAGGTTACAATTTGGAGCCTGAGAATTTTTTTTTTTTTTTTTTTTTTCTGTGAAGAGAAGTCATGTCTTTCCTTTAAGGAAACACCTGGAAAATTAACATTTTATGGTGTGCCAAATTAGCTCCTTTAAAATGGCAAGGTGAGAAAGGTTGTTAAGTCGTAGGCTTCCAGAGGGTTTCTTCAGCTCACTGAAATACCTGCATGGCCAGCAACAAGTAGATCTGAAGACAAGATCAACATTTTGTTTGTATTGATCAGTTCTCCCCTCTCACAAGACTTATTTGAAACCCTGAATACCAGCAATAAAATAAGGCCTTGGAAGGTTTGAATGAACTACTACTGAAAGAAATGTGGACTCCAGAGCCAAATTTAGCCTTGATGTTAAGATTCTGGAATTTTGTTCCCAAACACTTAGGATGATCTGGTGTGTATCTGCATTATCTGTGTGTATGTTTTCTTTGCATGTAGTCTTTTAAAAATAAGAGATATCTACTCACTGAATAAGAGATATCTACTCACCAGGTCAGCTGTAGAGTAGGTTTGGGACTGGGAGATAATTTAAAACCCTGGATCTGTCATGCTGGTAAAATCCATCCAGAAGGTCAGCAGCCCCTCTCTTTGATATGCATGGCTCTTACTCAGTAACTGCAAACAGGAAATAAATAAAAAAGAGGTAACTTTTTGAGTCTTATGTCAAGTCTGAACATCATCTTGACTACTTACGGTCAATATGTAGCTAAAACACAAGCTGCTCTTAAAAGCTTTTTTATTGTAAGGCTGGAGATGAAGCTGGAGCAAGAAGCCGAAACATTATCTTCAGAGCTACCATCACCTCAGTCACTCTGTCTCATTTCAGATTTAAATAAATTAACAAAACAATATTCTCAACAAGAGCTATAGTTTGTATCAAACAGATATTAGGCAAGGCAGTGCCTAGTACCAAAGTTCAATTGCTGAGTTTGTGTGAGGATTTGCCACATTCCGGTCTTCAAATACCGTTATAATTTTACATATTTTTAAAGACAAGATGCTCTGCTGATTAAGTTCGTTCTGCTTCATTTTTTACCTGTTAAGAAAAACCTTGCATGCTGAGTAAGAAAATGGGTTGTTCAAAAAGCATGCCATCTTTCAGTGCCCTTATACTTTAGTGAGGAATTAGAATTACTAAATGCTTGGCAGTGATGAGGCCCATCAGCTTCTATGTTGCCTGATTTGGGAGATTTATGTTCAGTCATTTGAAATCCCACAGTAATGAAACTTAGTATCCAGGTTGTCAGGCTAAATGCATGATCTTTTTTTAATATAAAATGTTTCTGATCTGTTAAGCTGGTTCTGGAGTTATGAAGTGACAGAGGACTGCTAATATCTTAAATTTTAATTTTTTAAAATGCTGAGCCTGAGCTTGGAATCAGCTTAATGCTACAAAGTTGACATGTACAAATGATTATTTTGGCTTCTGAAGATACTGTTCCCAATGGTTTGGCCAGGTAAGGCTCCCAGCCTTGCATAAAGCGACCTGGCTTTCTACATCTGTGGAATATCACAGACTTGAGCAAAAGCTGGGTGGGTGTCTCGAGCAGCACAAGGGTGGTGCAGTGGTGGGGGGCTCAGAGCTGTGAGAAGGCTGCAAGCAGAACCCAGGCCTCATTGGGGTACCTCGGGCTACCTTGCCAAACAGCAACAATTCCAACTTTTCATTCCCATCTCTGGCACGGGGCACTGCAAGGGAGAGAGCAGACCCCTGGGGAGGTGTTTGAACAGGTGTCTGGTTTAGATAGGAACTTAACCAGTGTATTTTAAATGTCAGCTAAGGCATGTGGTTTAGTGTTCCCAGGGAAAAAGTGCCTCTTTAGGACCTCTCTCTCTGGAACTGAGCTTAGTGCTAATGAAACACTTGCATGCTCTGTGTACAAGTGCGATGCTTGGTTTTTTTTTAATTAGTCCCCACTGTCTCAGAGATGCTGGAGAAAGAACATGGGGTTTCTCACTTTTTGGGGTAGTAACTGGATGTTCTCAGAGTCCTAAGATTTCCCTGGTATGGTATCACTGGAACAAGGGATGTTGCTTACAGAGCAAACAGCACCTATATTCACAGGGACTTCAGTGAATGGCTTGTCACTTTTGGTCTCTCAGACACTTAACAGGATTCTCAGCCCTGAGTTTTGAACCTGGCTTTCTGATGGGATACAGTAAGCCTGTAGGGGTAAAACTGCAAAGAAACATGTGCATAAATAATTTTTTTTTTATTTTCAATTAAAGGCAATTTAGTAATCTAAAATTGCCACCGGGAGAAAAAAAGTTCCATATTCATATTATAGCATTTCATGAGATTCTTCTTATTTTTGGGGAAGGGGAAAGCCCCATAACCTTTGCAATGTGACATAAATGCCATCTGTCTTCTAATGAAGAGTCCTACAGGTTGATTGCTTTCTGCTTTTGAAATCATGACAGAAATAAGCCTGAGTAAAAAGAATAGTGCGTTTTGTCCCTATCCTATACTGTCTCAGAACCACTCACAGAGAAACTGGTAGAAAGTGTTTCTTGATCATAGAAGATGGATGGGCACATGGCAAGACCTAAACTACCAGCATTCAAATTCGTATCAGTTTTGCCTCTGGGTTTGAGATGATTACAACAGGTTTTAGCTTGAAGTGCAAAATTGTGGTTGTAGGCAAATATGGCATTTTTGCTGCTGAATAGAAATATATAAGGAGGCGTGTGAAGTAGATGTACTTTTCTCATTGCCTAAGCAAGCCAACTAAAAAAATCTAGTTGCTGTGTATTCAAACATCAGGACTTTTAGTACAATCTGAATGCGAACATACAAGGAAGCTGTATTCTGTGGTATTTTAATTTCAGCAGAAGATTAGAAACAAGCTCCAAGCCTTGCTACCCTGTCCTGATTATTTTTGTTCAGACTGGACAAGCTAATCTATTTTAATCTCATTACTTCCCCCTCAGTTCTACTAATTGAGTAGTTTGTGTGCATCCTCTGAAGGTGAAAAATATACACTCAGTGAAAGGAAATTTTTTTTGATGTTTCTAGAAATTTTCAGTTTTTGATAATCATTAGATCGCTATGTGCTTATCTTGCTTTATTGCCATAGAAAATACCTTCAACCTCTGCAATCTGTGCAAAGTGCTTAAGTATATCACCAGTAATCTGAAAATTTTCATTTTTAGAGCTAAATCTTGTCCTAGCTTCATATTAATGACTATCTAATGTTTGACAACATTCTACCCTCTGGTTTCTGAAAGTCATTTTAGGGCTGATACAGCTGTCAGAAATGTGGTCTGTGTTCTTGTTCTTCTAAAATAAAGTTGCGCAAGAAAAATTTACAACAGACATAAGTCTTCTCTGCAGTCTGCAAAGAGACTAGGCTGAAAATTGTATGAGGTGTGGCCTTATTACTTATTAGGGTTCAATCTGGACTCTTGAGATTGCTCTCATGGTGCATTGGCTCCCTCTACAAGGAATAAAGCAATCCTCCTCAAGATGAACCTAGTGGTTCATCCCGTGAAATCTTTTTCTGCTACTGATCAGTACTTTATGATCAAGTGAAAGTTTCAAGCTACTTAGAGTGATGACTGGTGTGATGGGAAGGATAGCGGCTTTCACTTCCCATGTGGTTAGTGGTTAATTCATCCTCTGGGTTTTGATTAACTTTAGTAAGTGGAGATGTTGGGATTTCAAATCTTCTTGTGAAAAAGTGGCTTTGCTTATTCAGTGTTTCTGGAAATTAATGTTCTACAGGAGCAAAGAGAGGGTGGGAAAAGTGATTGTCTGTATGGAGGTGCGTTCCATCCAGAAATCTGTGGCATCTGTGAAGCCAGAAGTATATAGGAAGAAGATTACGCATCTTTGTGGTGTATTCTTTTCCCTGTATTTGCTATCTTTCAGTTTTAACAAACCATGTCACAGTTGTGTGCTTTAGTCCATACTGTAAGCACTGCAAGTTTTCCTGAGTGCTCCAGTCTTGTTTAAATGACCAAGCAGCACATTCTTTCTCTACAGGGCATATTTTTAGTGTGGTGTTCAGGGAAAGAACATGCAATTAGAACTAACCCATTAACTGTAATAGCTCTGTATGTACTACACTGAATGCAGACCCCTGTGAGGGTCAAGGCATTACCGATTAGCCTCCATCTGTCCAGCAACAAGGTTCTCTTTGATCTTTTAAGTCTAATCTAATTTTATTTGTAAGTAAAGTTGCAAAGTGCAGTTTGAAAGAGATAAATGGAAACACCGCAAAATGGCCCTGAATTTGGTATTATAATTGTTGGAGGACAGGTTTTCTTTAAAAAAAGTGATGTAAGCATTGTCAGCCAAGCTGGCATAACTCAAGACCTGTTGGGTGCTAACAATTCTTAAAGGTAATAAAAGGATCATGTTCTGTAAAAGCGCTTGTGTTATGATTTGGGTACAGGCATTTAATAGGTTAGTATCACAGTCTTTTATTCACAACCATTCTAGTAAGTATACTGATGGAATAAAATGAAGGCTGCTTCAGATGGAGCTGGAAAAACTGCCATGGATTCTGGTGAAGAGATGGTAGGGAAACCCAGCATGCCTTAGTCTTAGTCACTTGGCAGTCAGGTGTTTTTTGTCTACAAGTCCACTCCACTTCCAGATGAAATTTTGCATTATCAAAATCATAGGTTATCTGAATAATATTAATTAAAGATTACCTGCAGAGATAGTTTTCCTTTCTTTCTGTTTTAGTCTGAACGTAAGGCCATCTGAAGTTACTGTAGCATATCTGTTAGTGTTGTTATACTTCATGAATATACGGAGGGTGAACTGTTCAACAGGGCTCAAAAAGCAAATATATCAAAACTTGTCATCAATAGGGACTTACATAAGAGTAAATACACTTTTTCTGTAGCTCTCTTGCAAGAGGCTGTTGAGGAAGAACTATTGTTGAGTGAGAGCCACACCAAGAAATAGGTAAAAAATAATTTTTTAAAATATTTACAGAGTAAGGGAATGCATGCACAGCCATATTATGTCACAACTTTACTGAATTGACTTCTGTTGATGAAAACTGAACCTTTCTAATCAAAAAGAATTTTGAAGCATATAATAAAGAACTGGATGACATAGTTTACTTTTAAGACATCAGAAAGACAAGGCATTCCTTATCCCATATTAGCCTACTATGAGGCTTTTAAAATATTTCCCTGCAGAATTTGGTTCTGGTGTGGTACAGTGTGGTTGAAACAGAGGACTCATCAGATATGTTCATCCCTACGTTCCATCTGAAATGCAGATTGAATGCTGGAAAGTAATTCTTACTTTCAAGGTACAAAAGAAGTTCTGTTATGCAGCACCTTCCAGTGCATGGGGGAAAAGAAATTTAACTTTGTTTCATTATATAATTGAATTTAATAATTTGGTATTTTTCAGTGGTGTTGCTAAAAAGTACAAATATGAGAGGCAATCCTACTCCCACTGACTTAAAGATGAATTTTGTTCAGTTTGAATAGTGAAGCTCTGTTGGCAGGAGGACAAGTGCCACCAAAACCTCAACTTTGGACATGAAGAGAGCAGACTTCAGGCTGTTCGGGGAATTAGTAAATAAGGTCTCCTGGAAAAATGTTTTTGCAGGTTCTGGGGTCCATAAGTGCTGGTCACTTTTCAAATATCCCCTCCTAAGAGCATGGGAACGGGCAATTCCTAAATATGGGAAGTCAAGCAGGCGAGGCAGAGCGGTAATCTTTTCTTGGAAATAAGGCAAAAAAGGAAGGTGTATGCCCAGTGGAAGAAAGGCCAAGGGACATGGGAAGACTACAGAGATTCTGCTTGCCGCTGTGGGGAGAACATGTGGCCAAAGTTCAGCTGGAGTTGAAGCTGGCCATAAATGTGGGGGACAATAAAAAGAGTTTTTCCAAATACATTAATGGCAACAGGCAGTACAGAAATGTCCTTGGCCTGTTACAGGATAAGGATGATCACCTCACAAACAGGGACAGAGACAAGGCAGAGGTGTTTAACGCTTTCTTTGCCTTTGTCTTCAACAGAGATGATGGACCAAGGAGGTCTCAGTGCCCTGAGTTGGAGGATCACGACTGTGAGAATGATCAACTCCCAGTCGACCCTGAAATTGTGTGGGATCTGCTGCTCCAGCTGGATCCCTACAAATCTATACAAACCTTGAATATTGTAGCAGTTTGAGGCCACAGTATAAGAAGGATATAAAGCTATTTGAGAGTGTCCAAAGGAGGGCAACAAAGATGGTGAAGGGCCTTGACGGGATATGAGGAGTGGCTGAGGGCACTTGGTCTGTTCAGCCTGGAGAAGAGCAGACTGAGGGGAGACCTCACTGCAGTCGCATCTTCCTCGTGAGGGGAAGAGGAGGGGCAGGCACTGATCTCTTTTCTGTGGTGACCAGTGACATGACCTGAGGAAATGGCCTGAAATTGTATCAGGGGAGGTTTGGGTTGGATATTAGAAAATAGTTCTTCACCCAGAGGGTGGTTGAGTGCTAGAACATGGTCCCAAGGAAGTGGTCACAGCACCAAGCCTGACAGAGTTCAAGAAGCCTTTGGATGTTACTCTCAGGCATGTGGTGTGGCTCTTGGGAATGGGTGCAGGGCTAAGAGTTGGACTTGATGATCCTTGTGGGTCTCTTCCAACTTGGCATATTCTGTGATTCTGTGAAGCTGAACTACTAGAGCTGTGCAGAACAGGTAGCGGGGTTCAAGCAGCCTGGAATCACACAAACCAGAAATGATGCAAATTAGGCAGTGCATGAAAGAGCCTTACAGTATCTTTTTTATATATTCCTGGCTCACCTATTTTCAATGGAATGTTAATAGTCATAATAGAGTCTCCTCTAAGGCTCTGGTCCTGCAAAAGAAGAAGCTAGGAATATCTTAACAAAGAGGGGGAGCAACCCTGCTGAGCTAAAACTTGCTGTTGTCCCGTTGCGTCAGATCTTGTTGGTGTCTGGGCGTGTGGTCTTTTTCCTATCAACAGGCCCTGTGGTTCTTTCTCTTTGTTGTTGTTCTGTACAACAAAATAGACTGTAGGGAGTGGTTTCTCTTTGACCTTTATTGGGAACTATGCATACAAATTCCTGGATTTTTCTGCCTAATGTTATTATCGTCCCTCCACTGACTAGAGTTGTGAGCACAGTGAGACTATATGAAGTAGTAGGACGAATATAGTCCTGGATTAGTTTCACTCACTTTATTCTTTTTCCCTGTCCTCTTTACTTATTTTTTCCACTTTGGCTGGTATTATAGTCATGTCTTCCACTCCAAAGCCTTCATTTCAGTTAACAACCTTTTCACTGTTACCGTAGAGTCCCATTACGTTTGTTTCTGTTTACAGCGTGAATAGATGTCCATCATTACATTGTCAATAATGACATGCATCACTAACACAATAAATTGTCTGGGGAACTAGTCAGCTTCTAAGGAGAAATGTGCTGTGGCTGCTAATGGCTCCATGGAAAAGGAATTTCATGAGGGATGAAAATTTTAGTGAAGGACAGAGCAGCCAGCCCAGTGCAGTTGGAAAATACAAAGCCTACGAGGGACAAGAAAAACAAGAGTAATGGGAATCTTTGGTTTCCCTCAAGTTGATTGGGCGAAGGTAATAAGGTTAAAATGAACAGCAACAAATCACCAAAATTAGATTGTACTCATCCAAAAGCTTCAGAGGAACTGCAGCTTACAGCACTGTGTGTCCTCTGGCCTTGGTACCTGAGGAGCAGGATACATAGGATATATAGGATGCACAATTTCAAGAGATTTCCAGTGTGTTTTGTGGAATTCTAGGCCCATAAGTCTGATATAAGTACTTGATACAGTGTAGAAATTATAATGAAAAGTAGAATTAGGGGATACCTAGATGAGTATTGCATGCTTTGAAAGAGTTAGGATGAACATCTGCCTTGCAAATGTATTACTCTTCTCTGTAGGAGCCAACAAACTTGTAGATAAAGTTGATGTTTGGTAGAGTCTACTTTATCTGACACCTTTGTAAAAATCAGCTTCTTTGTTAGAAGATTTTAGGAAAGGTAAGCAATTATGACACCAGAAGGACAGCTCTGATATGGATAGATAATTTGGCTAGAAGTTTGAAAACAAGGTCAATGATCAGGTCATACAGTGGAAGGAGATTACAAACGATTGTGTGATGAGATCTGTGTGCTCATGGCTCCTCTCACAAATGACTTGGAGACAAGCTGCTGGTGATACCAAATTATCACAGTAGGGGTGGCAAGGGTGAAGTCGGCTGGAGAACTGCAGAGGGACCTCATGAGAGTGAGTGACTGGTTAACAAAATGTCAGATGAAACTCACTTTGTGTAATGATAAAGTAATGCATGTGGGGAACAAATAATCCAGTTTGCATAAAAGATGAGTAGCGAGCTGAGCTCATACTGGGAACTGGGGTATCTGGAGTGAGAACCTGAGGTTTAAGCGGATAATTCTACGAAAAATGTCAACTTACTCACTAGTGGTTAAAAATGCAAATCAAATGTGAGGGCTTAAAAGGAATACAGAAGAAAATGTGACTTAACATGTAAATAAATTATTTGCTTGCCTGTGAATAATGTGTGAAGGTCTGATCTCTGTATTTAAAAAATAATGTAGTAGAGCTGGAAAGGTCTGGAGAAGGACAGCAAGGATGATCAAAGGCAAAAAAAATCTTTTGTAGAAGGCTATGACAAAGTGTGCTGGGACTCACTTTGGAAATAGACAGCTGAGTAGTCTCTGATACAGGACTATCAGAAGTGGTATGTAGAGGGCTGAATATTCACTTTGTTGAATATTCACTGTGTGTTCCAATTCCAAGAACTGCTGGGCATCAAATGAAGCTGATAGGAGAAAGGCTTGAATAAAAAAAGTTGAATCTTCCTGCAAAGGGTATCAGACAGGTGGACCTTTTTGTTAAAGGGCCTCATGAACACATTTACGTAATTCTGATGGAAACTGGATTCATTAAGAGAAAGTTGGTGTTGGGGATTACTAACTACACAGAAAACACAGCAGCTCATGTCCCTGAGCTAAAACAATGGGAGGCTGGGACAAAGTTAAGGATGGCATTCTTATTTGGTACTTGATCTTCTCTTAAATTAAGTCTCCCGCTGAATGCAAGTTACGGCAGACAGTGTTGGATTTCTAGTCGGGCATAGTACAACCACTCTTCCATGATGGAGTAGACCAGGGGCTCTACTTCGAGCAGCACCATGACCTGGTCACAAGATCAAGCAGCTGAAGCAGCTCTGGTGGCCACTGTACAAAGTGTGTTAGACAACCAGGTTTGTAATGCCCAGCCCCTTTGCTGCTCTTTCACCCATGTTCAGGATGGACACTAACAATTAGCGGTGATTTTTCCAGTATTTTGTGAGTGCTTTTCACAGATGTTTAGGGTGACATGTAGCACAACTAATGAAAAAAACAGCTTATATGGATTTTGCTGGTAGGTTTTTGAGACTGTTGCTTTATACTGAGTGTATTGCAATCTGGGTGTTGCCCTGCAATTTGCTCTCCAGTCCCCAAATAGAGGAACAGTATTCAGTGTATTCAGTGTGCTGCATAATGCTTTTGCAAGATTTTTTTTTTTTCTGTATTGCTGAGACTTAATTGGCCTTTTTTTTTTTTATTGTTTATTTTCACACCCATTTTCCAGAGCCTCTTTCAATCTCCCTGAAGTCAGGGAGAATCTTTCCTTTGACCTTCCTGGCTTTGGATTCAGTCCAGCAGTTTACTGCTTGCTGAGCTGTGGTCTGCTTTGTTAACTCCAGGGATGCAGTCCTGGAGCACCAATTTACCACAGCCTGCACCTGGAAGTTTTGATAGCTGAATGTGGAGGAGACATAGGAAGCTGTGCAGAGGGAAAATGTGAATTTATATTTTTACTGTAAATCATTGGAACTGGTGTGTATTTCCATTTCTGGTTTCTGGGCATGGAACTAAGAAAAGATCAGAGTAAAGTGTATGTTCATCTATTCTTTCCCTTTGTACAAAGAAAAACAAATACAGAGCTTGTGCCTATTAGATATTAAATAGCAGCATGTTCCTTTTAACCATTTTCTATTAAAGTGAGCGAGAAACAAAGGTTTATATGGAATAGTCAACTTGGAATTGAATCTGCACTGAGTTGTCACAGACTGTGAGCGTCAGAATTTTGTGTCCAGTTTCTAAAATCTTGGACGAAATGGCATCCTGAAGAGGACATCAAGGCAAGGTCCCATGTTTTAGCATCACTCTCATCAACTTGGTTAACATCTGATAACTACACTTCATGACTCGTCAAGGTCAGGCTGCTGCTGTGCAGATGTGAGCTGTTGTGTTAATGTGACTAAAGCCTGTGACTGCTCTGTCTTGATGTGTTTGCTCTGTTTTGTGCTGACCCATGCTTGTCCAGCAGCTGCTGCAGCATGGGTGAGGGGCTGTTCAGATGCTCCGCAGGGATGGCTGACTGCCTTGTCCTGTTGGATGACATGGATCTGCCACAATCACAGCTCTTGCTGCTGAGGTGCTCTAAGCTTATGACGCTGGGCTAGGACTGTGGTGGGAGTGATACAGAATGATTTTTGTGAGCTGCCAGGTGCCAGGAACACACACATACTTTTTGGTCTTTTAGTTGAGCATCTTTTTTTTTTTTTTTTTTTCCTTTTCCCCCCTAAACATGCTTCTCTGACCTGCTCTCAGTGTCCCTGGAATACTGGTGCTCTGACACCCAGCAGCATTGCTGCAGTTAGTTTGCTTGATCATGGCTGCTGTCTGCACTTTCTCTAAGAGGTCACTGGAGCTCAGCTGCTGTGAGAGGCTTCTCAGAGCCTTGTTTATACCTGTATCTTCTGTTGTCTGCCCGATAATCAGTTCTTCATCTTGGAAAGCTATAGCTGGATCTGTGAAATGCAGTTTTTGGGAGCTTTCCTGTGTATCATTCATTCAAAAGCAGATGCTGGCAGCCCTCATAACAAAACTACATCTGTATTCCTGGTCTTGAGCAGAGCTGCAGGTGTGACTGACTGCAGGGAAACTGAGAGGAAGCTATCTAGTGGAAAAAAAAGATGCTTGCCAATGAAAATGAGAAAAACTTAGGAAAGCATTCCATGTTACTGTCACAGAATTAGATGGCACAAGTGAGAGGACTCCCAGAATGGGTGAAATGGCAAATAAAACAATTATGACAGGAAGAGAGAAAGTAATAAGGTTTGCAGGAAAATCAGATGTGTGGATGAAGTTATCTTCAAGGTCCATTTCAAAGGCTGGGAGCAGGCATCCATTTTTGAAAGTCTTGTCTTTGGACTTCTCTTCTTCAGAATTTTCTTGTGACTGTATGTTTTCTATGGTTTTAGCTGAAGAATGGATGTTTTTGATCTGCCAGCCAGTGTACCTTCCTGTCTGGACTACTCTATCTGGGATCTGTAGATGGTTTTCCTGCCCCCATGGGAGACTGACTGACAAGGGGACTGTGTACAGCCCCTCTGTTCATTCTTTCAGGGTGGACTAATATGTTAATTAGGCAGCATTTTGCAATGGAAAGCAAGCAAAACACATCTGCCTCTCAAGCCCTTGATGTTAGCCAGCCTGCTTTTTACTGGTGCGTGCTGCTGCTGAATATGGCCCTGACTTGTGCTTACCAGTTCTTGTTCTTAAGAGTGAATATTCCTTTCATACGCTGAGCTGAAATAGCGTGCTTCAGCACAACAGAGCCCGTTTTGTTGAACTGCATAGTGGGAACTAAATGTTACCAGATTCCTGTGTTAATGAACAGTTTCTAAGTCTTCGTACTAGCAAAAAAGAGAATGAAATTAATAAGGATTTTTCCTGGTGAGTTAAAGGGGCTCTGCACTGGGCTCAGTGGCCGTTCCCACACCAAATTTTTATGTGGCCTTTAGGAGGGACATAAGACCAGATTCATGAACTAGACCATTGACCTGTTGGAGAATGTACAGGCTGTTTTTATGGCAACTAAGGCAGTATTTTACAGATGAAAAGCTGATGTCTATGCACTGAGGGATGCTCAAATGCACACTTGCTGATCATATTAATGCTTTATTACTCTTCCTGGTTCACAGATCACTGCAAGAGTAGAGAGGATATATCACTCCTAATGTTGACCAGTTTCTTTCCACAGAGGTCCTGGGATTGTGTACTTGTGGGGTAGATGGGGCTTTTAGGTAGGTTTTTGTGCCTGGCTTCAGTACAGGCACTGCCTATGCCTGGTTCATTGAAACCCCAGATATTGTCCAGAAACTGAGCATGAAGGAAGGCTGCATGCCAAAGCAAGGGCTCACTGCTATATCCTTCCTTCCATGTTTTCCCAGAATACTGTAGAAGTAAAGTGCATACTCTTTATTTCCCTGCAGGGGTGCAAGGCATGGATGAGAAAAGACAGGTACTTCTTTAACTTTGTGTTTTCTGCCAGAGTATGATCCAGCACAATTGATGCTTACTGGACTTGAGCACCAAACTAGTTATTTACTGCTGGCTTACATCTGTGCTTACAGTAAATAACCACCGGCTTGCAGGGCAATTCCCTCCTGTGGTGCCTCTGGAGCAGCTCAGAACTGCACTATCTTTTGTATAAGGATGCAACGGAGTCCTAAATATAAATTATAAATTTTCTATGGCTTTGTGCAGTAAATGGGAGTGAGTGGGTGGTATACAGGTGTCTGTGGAGTTGGTTAAAGAGAGGTTTTGCAAAAAAACAGACTTATGAAAGCTCAGAAACAGTACCAGCAGATAAGTGAGCAGAATTAAATATGTATTATGTGATATAACATAAGAAATATGTCTGAGAAATAGTTTGGAAAGTGTTTTAAAGTACTCATTATTTTTCCCAAGATAGACTGAGAAGAAATAGAATTATTTTTGATGAAACAGATTGATCTCTCATTGCTAGATATTTTCTTTCTCTAGAAACTGATGAATATAACATCATGTTAGCTTTTGTAAATGTCATATGAAATAGATGAGGAGAGTGACTTAGTAGAAAAGCTGTAATAAATCAAAAGGTGACACAGTTCTCTCTTCTTTGTTGATCATCTTTGCAGAAAGCAATTTGAGGAGGGAAAGATTACAAGTATAAAGAAAATAAACCCAAATCTCCCTCCCCTTTGTGAAGGGGGATTAAATGGGTCAGAAACCATCTTTTTCCTGGAAAAGAAAACTCAGAGGCTGCAGTGTGGTATAGACTAAAAACTTCTTAGTTAATTGGATAAATGAAAACAATAATGGTGTGTAAATAGCCCATTCTGTAAGCTGGTAGTTGAACCTCTAAAGTGGGAACAAAGCCATTAGGGAAAGAAGCAAAACCAGAGGACGCTGATAAACCAGAATTTAAGATGACACCTTGAGGTTGGATCATAACAGTCAATAGAATTCTTTTATAGCACCAAACTGTGTTCATACTTTTCCAGGAATTTGTACCTTGGTTATGTGTAACTCTGCTTTTTATTCTCAGGTCGCTCCTATTAAACACTTGCTGCTGTTTCATATCATTCACGTAGGTGGTCCCCTTCTCTTTACAGTTCACAGCTGCCTGCTGAAGGCCAGAGCTTTCAAGGTGTTTGCACAAATAAGGGAACCACAGATGTGCCACCTATATGCCCTTTTGCAGGCTATGTGCTCTGTGTTCTGCTCAAAGGGCATGCTAGAAGAGAAACAATGCTGCTGTGCCGTGGGTGGCCTTATTTTAGATGTAGCCTATGCTGAGCTTTTCAGGTTGACATTTCAAGGGTGAAACAGCAAACTTCTGCTCAAAGATTTGAGAAGGTACTATATGTGGACTTGCACTCTGTAGCAGTTGATGTGACTACAGCAAGCTGCCTTCACTTGCTTGGGTGTGAAGTGGGTCAGTATTAGTGACAGTCGAGCAGCTTCTCTGCTAATTGGTACCCTCAGGTCACTGATTGCCAGTGAGGCCATTTACTTTCTCCGAGAGAGAAGCATTTTTGGTGGGCACTGTACAAAAGTGCTTAGACTGGAAACTTCAGTGACAAGTGAGTTTTGCAGTCACAAATCATGTGCTATATGTCATGAAAATGAAGAGAATATATTTTAAACATTGCCTTTAAGAGAAAGAATAAAAATTTCTTATCCCTTTGATAGCTAAAATTTTAAACTTTTGGGTGGTGACTTTCAGAAAACCTCTTTAAATAAAAGAAAATAAAATCATTCACATGTAAGTCTGCGAATGTCAGAGCCAGGGTTTTAAAAAGAGATATCAAAACCATTAGGTTCATTGTCCTTGCTGCTGTGCAGGTAAATTTGCTGCTGCTCCGCAGACGTGTGGAGCATGCAAGCAGCAAGCCCATGGGAATGCTACCTCTGGGTTGGCTCCAGAATGGTCATTTTTCTTGTTATGGTGTGGTTGTGCTTGCAGTTGCTTTCAGAACCTTGAGCTTTAACAGTTCCCATTTCTGTGGGAGGGCTGCAACATGCACTGGTTTTGTTTTTCATTTTTCCCTTGACTGCAGACACCTACAGTAGCTCCCTTCTGGGTGGAGGGATTGGAAAAGTGCTATTGTTAAGACAGGTGCTGTATACATCTGCATGCAGTTTGATTTGCTGACCTGATCATCAGTGAGATTCCTTGAATGATCATTTCCCTGTATTAATGCATCAGGTACTAGGGCTGATGTAACACATCTCTGACTGCTTTAAACATACAACAGTGCTGGGTCAATAAAAAAGTCAGAAAACATCTTTAAGTGAGGAAAATTCCAGTGAATGTTGTTTTCTTAACTCTGGCTGCTGACAGTGTTGTTGGGGGCTCACTATGTGTTCTGCTGTCACTTGCAATATGCTCGGATGTGTAAGGATCTTCATGCTCTGTAATGATCCAAGACCTTCTGTATCACTCTCCACTGATCTGAAAAATAAGCAATTTCAGAGGAGTTGTCATCAAAGCTAGAAAAAGCTTCTGAACAGTAGAGTTTTTTTTTTGTTTGTTTTTTTTTTTTTTTTTTTAAATCCTACGTAACCCCTGTGTCTGAAGCACTGGCAGTGTGTGAGTTCAGTAGGCAACTTCAAACGATATGACACTACAACTTTGAGCTCTTCTACAATGGCCCTTCTTTTGAAAAAAAGTTTTTCATTTATTTTCTGGTTCAGATCACAGTGTGGACATATGGATAGGATAATGGACAGCAAGGTTTCTAAATTTTAAATACATAATCAGAGTGATTTGAAGTAATTTTGCTGAAACTGGAAGAAGAGTAGTGAAATGAGAATGTGGCTAAACCATTTTCACTAGAAACTATGAAACTATCTCAGTTTGCGTGATGAGTCTTCAAATTACCCTATTAAGCCTGCTGCCAAAAAGACCAGAAAACACATACCACAGATTGCACATTTGATTTTTGTCCTCACATGTTCTTCAGGAAATAAAAAAACCAAACTGTCGCGGTCGAGGCGGGATGCGACATGGTTTTCAGGATACCAGGCTTTTTTATTGCAACAGTACAGCTACCTTTATACAGTCCTGGGTGACACACGTACACACAGCATTGGTTTACAACTTCATAACAACTCTTGATTGGACATACAGCCATATGTCCTAACACAATAGGTTAACCTCTAACAGGAAACCCACTCTGTGTTACAATCCCCACTGTCCGTGGTTAACCCTCTGCCAGGTGTAAGAAGTTCCATCTTCGATATCTCAGTTTACAACGAGCCCAGAACCAGCTGAGCTCCTCCACAACAAACAATATCAGGGAAAACATGAAACTTCTTTTATGCTTGTTATCAAAATAATATTTAGCCTGTAGACTTTGTATGTGGATTAGCATTGCTAGAGGAAACTGTCCTGGGTCAGTAAGGTCCAGGAAACATCAGTTATGTCATATTATGTGGACCTGTTTAAATAGACAGGTTCTTTCTACAAGTTAAACCCACAAAGAATATTCTTCTGGCATAAGGAGCAGTGGCTACTGTTCACGTGCAAATACAGTGTGTGTGTGCAATAGCCAGATGTGTGGCGCTGCCTGAGTAGAACTGGTTAGCCCTTGCCGTGAGTCTAGTGCACTGGACTTGTTGCACACTGATTCTTCTAGCTGGGAGTGTGGGGCACAGCATGCCCTCTGTGGATGTCTCTGCATGGTTAGTGGAGACACTGTTGAGGCAAGGCTGCTGCAGCTCCATCTTCATGGGTCTGGCCAGTAGCAAGGCTGAGCATGTGTTCCCACATGTACATATGCCTACATGTGCACATGAACAACCACAAAGATCAACACATACAGACAAAGCAGCTTCAATGGCCTTATTCTGGTCCTCTTTTGCACACCAAGACAAAAGTCTGTTAGTGGAAAATGTGTGAATGTATACAATATGGATTTTTCCAATAGCTGATTTTAGAATCTCAGTCTGTCCAGTTTCTAGCACCTGGTTTCTGGGTCTACCCAGTTTTGGCACCTAGGCATGCCTGCCCCAGTCCCACTGCTGGTACACAGACCCCCTCAAAAACACAAGGAAGAGCCCAGACGTGCACACTGTGAATGGCCTTAGACACTCTGTCTATCCAGCAGCTGGCTCTTGGATCCCTTAATCTTCAGTTGTGTTATCCACAGACACATGCATATGTGAGTGAGTCTCTCAGCTGAGCCCAGACCCCATTGTTTCTTCAGTAATTTGCTTGGACTTGTTGTCTCTCCAGTAGCCAGCACTAATCTCTCCCGTATGCAGCCCAGGCTTGTGGTTGTTTTGATATCTGGCTCCCAAGCTCTTATCCTACTTGCCAGATGATACAGCTTGATACTTACTAGCTGTTTGTTGCCGACATGCATATCGCATGACATCACACAATACACATGCTCTTTATCCTACCTGCTCAGTTGCTGGTGCTACAGACACGTGTCTGGGATTATGATCTCCACTACAGGCCCTTGCACTTGGACCACTTGTGCATTCTAGTTTATCCAATTGCTGGCACTGCAGGTGTACTTGGACTTCTCTACACCCACTTGCACACAGAGTCGAGTCTCCTCACTCAGGAAAAGAGAAAAGTACTTTCATAAGGACAGGCTGCAACATTCAAATGCAGGGCATGGCTGGATAAACAAACTGTTTATATACAGTCAGGCCTTTTATTCCCGTATCTCCCCATTTTCCTATGCTTGTTCCTTGCCAGACTACCTTCATCTGTACCTTTCCCTGCTTTTGGTTTCTTTCCTAGACTTTCTAGAACAAATCTTGTGCGATCCCAAAATACTCTTTCTCTGTATGCCATAACATACATAGCTGCTGCCCTCTCAGTCTGTAAGGTAATCACAACTGCTCCTGCTGTGAGGAACCAGGCTGGGCAGACTGAGATATTTTCCTTTTGATGTGTTGCCTCTGTGGTTACTGTCATGAAGTGTCATTATAACCACCATTTTACTCCCTGGATCAGCCTTTCTTGGTAACAGGGTACACTTTTCTAGCACTCCTGGGATGCTCTTCCTACTAATTTTCTGCTTGAAATACAGAACAGGTTGAAGCTTGTATCTGAAAGTGAGGGGCAATATCTCTTTAAACATTAAAATTATTTGTCTGAGCTTGACCTTCCAAGTGCAGGCATGTTGGCATGGAAAAGCTGTTATCATGTCTTTGGGACATTTTACCTTCACTAACTTTCTGGTGGTGATACGGGAAATTACAGCATTCTCACTGTGGTAACTCATTGAACTGCAGATGAAATGATGCATGAGAATAACACAGAAGCATACCTGGTCATGCTTAGTCAGTGATGTGGCATATAAGCATAAAGTATCTCAGACAAAAAACTCACCCAACTTTTATTTCTGTAAATAGGAGTCAGAAATATGTTAGCAGGAGGAGATGTATTTTCAGCCAAACTCCAGATAGGGTACAGGAAAGCTTCAGAGATGGTTGCTCCACCCTACCATTGGAGAGTACAAAGCATCGATAAGTATTAGATATGGGGCTACCTAGTGCCCAGGCAAAAAATATTATGGGTTAAAAAAAAGAATACTTCACTTTTATGAAGTTTGAAAACAATAAATACTTTTTAAAACTCAGAAGACTGATCTGATAGACCTGATGGTGAGAAAAACAGAGTCATGACTGTATTCTCTCAGCCACTGGAACATTAAACAATTCTCTCTCTGGCGTAGCTTTCTCCTAGCATGTATTCCTGTTTGGATTAACTTGTGCAATTAAAGATGAGATTTTCTTCCAACACTTTAGAGTAATTTATCTGTATAAATATTCTTCGTGACTGATGTTTAGAGGAGCATTCATGTGCTTTCACTCAACTACTTTGTTTGTTTGCTGCATGTTTCCTGACCCATTCCCTCCTCATTATCTGATTTTCTTTTCTGTGTGTTCCAATATTCATTTACTTCTTTGTGGAGTGCGAGACATGAACATCACCTTTTCTTAGGATGCTGATTTCCAAGGGCCCTTTTATTCATATCTCTCCTTTTGATTAAGTTCTACCATATCCAAACATCTCAGCATTTCAAAATCTCCATTACCCATATTCCCCTTGAATAAATATCAGCTTACTGCTCCAAAAAATCCCTTTAGCTGTGACTTTTCCTTCCACTGCCATGCTACTTCAATTACTTTCTTTACAGACTCATTTCTTTCACCTGTAAAGTCTCCCTCTCTTGTTCTCTGTATCATTGTGATCTTCTTGCCTGATGGACCATTCCCTGACTGCACTAGGAAGGTAGTGTTGCTTACTTACAAATGTTACAGACACATATACACATAGAAGTGTAGCATTGCATGTGCAGAACTGCTTCCTATGTGCTGTTCTGCTTCTCTGAACCTCTGTTATGCATCTCTTTCCTCTGAAGTCCTTCAAGTTCCTTTCCAGTTTCTATGATTCTGATTTTCCCCTTAGTTTCCTTTAGGAACAGCTCCCAGTATTCTTGGTTTTCACTTTCACATCTTCATTCTAAATTCCTGGTTTTCTTTACTTTTGTCCAGGTTCTGGAGATCCTGCAACTTTTTTGATTCCTACCTAGCATTCTATGTTTTTTTTTTTTATCGACGATACTTTCTTACTGTGCTAATGAATTCACCTGCAAAGGCTTTGGTTGGTTACATTTGCCTGCTTTCCTTTTGTTGCACACACTGCCAATAAATATTGCTCTCAATCCCTCTGCCCTTTAACATGCTGACTATATTATTATCAAATAATCTCAGTAGTGCAGCAACAAGAATCTGTCTGTTATTTGGGGCTTCATCTACTGAGTGCTGCCTTTCATAACTCTAGTTCATCTGTTTCTGCCTCATTTCTCTCTCTCACTTCCTTTCTTCTGTCTTAGCCTATGATCATATCTCTCTAACTAGCTTTTAATTTTATAAATCTGTTTGAGATAAAAATTGTTAGATTGTATTTATGATTGTCTTCAAAAACATTGCTATGTAGCATTTGTAACCTCTTTATTCCTGCAAAATGGCAAAGCACAACATAAGGATACACAGTTGTTCCAGGCATACCTGAAGTGCAGCCACCTCCAGAGTGAAGTACTATGATTATTAAACTGCTTATAAATACCCTGCAAAAAATAACAGTATACACGAATACAATGTCTAATACCCACTTGACACTGGAGAGGCACTTTTAGTGCAAAGGATAGATCTACAATAGTGGAGCTGTTAAATTCCCCAAAAGTACCAAGAGGTGCAATAGTGACCCTGTCTTTGCCTGTTATCTGCTTTGTAGTGATAATATTTCCTGTTATGAGTTCTGGAGGGATAAAACCTTTGAACTCTAAAATGAGAAAAATCGATCCAATGAAAAGTTAAACATAGGTTTATAAGACACTTCTCAGATGAAATTAGATGCAGAACATAAAGCCAGGCTTAAATGGTGCTTCTTCATGTGCTAATCAGTCCCATACTAGTTGTCTGAGGATACTGACGAGAGATGAAAACCGAAGGAATTAAAGAACAATTTGGAAGAATAAAAGCAATAAGGAAAGAAACCACATATTATTGAAGGTTTAGGCCCTGGTCCTGCAAAGTGTTACTTGCTTATACAACTACAGACAGTGACTTACTTCAGTAACACTGAAGTTATTCCCAGTGCTTAAAATTAGGCACACATGAAAACTTTTGCAGGTTCAGCGCTGATTGAAATAGGGTGTGAAGATCTAATTTTAGAATAGAACGAAGAGAAAGTGAAGGGTGGTCAGACATCCTGAAATATATTTTGTATATACACATTTTAGACTTCTGCCCTTGTTATAAAACATGGGGGTTTTGATCTCACTAATAAATACTGAAACTTCATGTTTCTACAAACACAAAATGCAGCTGGGTTCTGCTCTGATGATTTTTACTTTTCAAACAAACACAGTGGATAGAAGGTGGATGATAGAGCATGGTAAATTATCTAAGCTTAAAACCTCAGGACCGTGCAGCATATTAACCATCAAAATGAAAACATGCTTCACCTCTCCTTTTGTGGAATGCACTTGGATACATGACAAGATAAACTCAGAAGAGTAGGTAAGAAGCAGAGGCAGGGAGACTTAAGCAGACCAATACCAAAGCCAGGACATTGGTCCCACTGCTGTCATTGTTAAAGCATGTTCACTCTCTACATATTTAGAAAAAACTATGGAGGAATGCAGTAATTTTTGACTGCAAACTGTGGGCCTGTCTCACACCTTACTAAATGCTTCCATGCAAACTTGCTCCCACAAGGAAACTGCTCTTCAGCTTTCTTCTGGGCATTTCTGTTTTGCAGAAGGAAGGACTTCCCATTTAGAAAAGTCCACTATGTGGTTTCCACTTGTTTCAAGCAGCTGCTAGTGTGCTCTTTCTTAGTTAATACAAAAGTGAACATTTCTTCTTTGAAAAAAGCTATCAAGAGTCCAAGAAATATTTTATATAATCACAGATTGTGTATTTGGAGAACAAGATACTTGAAAATACGTGCAAGCAAAGAGCACAGTAAGATAGTCAACAGCACAGTGTTGCAAAAAATTCACCAAAAGGGATCTGAAGCACTTGATAAACAATGAATGAAGTGAGACGCAGTAAACAGAAACAGCACCAGGAGACATGCATGCTTAAGGAATCACAAGAAGGAAACCAGTGTATGTGATGAATTTTAACACAGCAGTCTCAGATTACTGTCTTTAAAAAAAAAAAAAACAAAACAAACCACCACAGACTATCTTTTTGATTATTATGATTTCCTATTAAAAATTATATCTAAACTGAGAATACTAAGATTTTGTAGGGTTACACTCTGCCAGGTATGCATTTAGGATTTCACTGATAAAAATAATTTTTTAAACTAATGATAATCAGAAATCCTGTGTTGTTGAACAGGCTTATTTCTTATTGAAGCTAATAGAAACTGCAAGTTTTCAGAACCTGTTTGTGCAACAAATCCTAAGATCATATTTGGTTCCCTTTGGTATGAACATTGAAAAATCCCCAGAGAAATCGACTGTGTGAGAATGGATGGCTGCGACGGGCTGTTAAGAAAGAATCGCAGAAGGCATCACACAAAGCAGGCAGATCTGTAAGAGCTTGGATGGAAAAAAGAAATGAGGTCTGGTAGAGAAGGAATAGAAATTATTCCAAACACGAGAAAAGCAGGAATAAAATACTCAATGAGAACAGAAAAGCATATAGAGACTGAGGTTATAGAGTAGCCAAGATACCTGTCCTTAGAATTTACAGTTAGAATAAACAAATAATCCAAGCTATACAAGAAGAGAGAGGAAAAAAAGGAACTGTAATGAAAAGCCTCCCTCTTTGTATGTGAATAAGCTGAGTTTGTTGAGTGCAGAGACATCATTATTGGCATCATCATTTACAGGAATGACCTACCAAATTAGGGAAGTTTTGTCTGCTGACCACCGCCTTGACTTACACAGGTTTTTGTGGGCTGTGGCTATTGGCTGCTTCTTGCACGGCAGCTGATTCTCTCAGGGACACATTTTCACCCTCTTAGCTGTCTTCTGTCTTTCTTTGTCCAGTGCTCTGCTGTCCTGATTGCTCAAAGGTCACAATTTAAATCATATTTTAAGTATGTTTTAGGAATGCATGCATTTATGAATGTTTTAAGAATTTCTCTTTCTCTAGCCACCAAGGGTCAGCCCAGTTTCTCAGCTAGAAAATGGTGAGGAGCTATGCCAGAAAGGCCTGCTCTCTACAATGTGTTCGTTTTTATAGTTATAAAACAAGCAAATAAATGTCATTGATAGGCTTGGATTTACAAGCCCTGAAATTTCTGAAGGTGAAGGGAAGTCTGCAGAAAACTCAGGTAAATAGGCTTCTATTTCTTCTCTAGATAAATGGTCTAATGAAGATGTTTTCATGCTGTGCACCCAAAGTCTGCTTTAATATTAGCAAGGCAGGAAATAATCTTCTTGTCCACGGTATGACACTCATATCTACTGAAGCACTACATTATCTGATAAAGAAAGAAAATACCTTCTTAAAACAAAAAGAAGATTGGGTTTATAACTAATTGTCTCATTTACATTTAAAGGATAATTCTGTCTGAAATGTTTTCTATCAGAAACAACAAAATCCTCACTGTTTTAATTTTGAAACTGACTTCTCATTCACCCTCTCTGGTGGCCTGAGGAAAAATGATTAGGTTTTGGAGGCAAAAGTTCTTTTGATTTTTCGTAGCAAGTTGAACTTTTGCATGGAATAGTTTACTGGAAATAATGTTTCCACCCGTCTTGTTGTTGAAATTGCAATGCCGGAAAGCATTTTCTGGCCAAAGTTTCTGCCTGTTAAAATGTAGCACATAGTACTTTAGCCTCCACTTCCCTCACAGGACGGAGAGATTTGGGTGGTGCTGCTTTCCTGCAGTCTTTAAAGTCTTTGGTTCAGCTCTTATCAGGTGTAAACTCTTGCAGATTCAGCCTAGGACATGTCTAACCAAAGCAAATATATTGATGGAAAATAATGCTACTTTAAATCACCTTTAAATGCTGCTTAAAAAAAAAAAATCCTATCACATTATAGAATTATAGAATCATTTAGGTTAGAAAAGATCTTTAGTGGTTATTTAGCCCAGGGCAGCATTTGGACAGTTCTAGGCTGTTTTGTTTCGTTTTGTTTTTTTAACTCGAGATTTCCTCTTTTTCATGTGTCTGAACTTTTCCCATGGCTTCTCATTATGTTTGCTCATAGCAGTTCTTACTTCTTGAAATCTGTGCTTTATCCCTGTTGAGGAGTTATGGAAATCACCTTACCTTCTGGCTAGAAAATGTTGCAGATCTTATATATTTAATCAAACAGAAAACAGTTTGAGGTAGTAGGAACTTGCCACCCGCACTGTTCTGTTAACAACTGAGGATCCTCCTTTTTGTGAGTATACATTTATCATCACATCAGACCTACAGTGGTATAAACTCATATGATGGACAACAGTCATTCAAAGTAGTTTATCTTGATTTTAGAACAAGATGGCAAAATAAGTCTGCAAATGGGGAAAGGATGACTGTTGAGAAAGGTGTTTTCTCCGTATACTCCAGAATGGTTTTTTTTTAGTCAGCTGACTTTTCTTTCAGGTTTTCATGCTGCCATCACATTATCAGGAGGTCTGTTTCGCAAAGGCCTAATCTCTCAAGATTTCCAAGTGGCTTTGGCAGTTGAAAATTCTGAGCTCATCCCAGTGTTACTTAACATTTTATAAAATTGGATATTGGATGCATAAAATGGACATCAAAGCACCTGCATTCCCATTTAAGAATTCCTGATTTCAGGAATTTTGAAGAATCCCATTCAGAAAATTAAGACCACTGTCAAGAATAACATTTGGAAATACTGTCTGCTTTTAAAAATCCCCAATTTATTTTCAGGCATAACTGCTAAGTACTGTAATTTCTGCATATTTATTCATCGGAACTACCCTTGATATGCTTGAGAGCATCAGTGTGTAAAATTATTTGGAGAATGTGGGAAAGCATCTGGGAGACAACTGCTAGATTCAGAACCACTTGTGGTGCCAGGGACTGCAAGTATTTTAAGGGAATAGCTGTTGAATCTTTCATGAGTATAACGTGTGTGTGTGTGTGTGTGTGTGTGTGAGACACAGGAAGATTATCTCTTCCCCTTAGTGCACCACTGAATTTGTAGTGCTGTCATACTCAATGAGGGTGAGAAATATAAAATGCTGTGTTGACTGTAAGGAAAACACTTCATTTAGTGGGAGCATTGCTCATGGTAATTTTCTTGGCTTCTCTGTGCACAGGAATAATAATCCCACACAGCTGATAGCATTTCCATAGGTCATTCTAGGGAAAAACCCTCGTATATTTGAGTGATATATTTTCTACGGGCATCTAGGTAAGGTAAAGGTTCAGTAAAGGAACAAAGAAAGGGTAAAAGTAACCAAATGTGGAGCTGAGAATGTCTGTCCTGTTCGCTTTCAACTAACTGCTTCACAAATTTCCAGGGCAAGGCTGCTCTTACTTAATTTTTCATGATAAAAAATTTTTAGCAACAGAAGCACAGCAGTCGGTGTGAGAGACTCAGTGACTGAGAATCACTGGGTACGTAGAAATCTCGGCCCGGCCAAGGCAATGGGAGTGAGCTCTACAGCCTGTAGACTACTTACATTCGGGAGCTGCTTTTATCTGAGAATGTCATTTTTGATAAATAGTGCCCATTGTATACTGGGAAAAATCATGATAGTTGGGGAAATGGAAGGCAGTGAGCATCAGAGAGGAAAAAAAAAAAAAAAGAATATAGAAAGGAAACTTTAATTATGTTGGATTCAGTTTTTGAGATGGAAAATGGTGGCATTATCCATCAGATAGTCGACCATCCATCATTCCTGTTCATCCTCCCTTGCCACTGGAACATTTGAAATGCATGGCCAAAGTGCCAAAGAGACACAGCTACAAATATCCTTTGGAACATTTAGGAAATGAAGAAAATGGGTTATATATTTTTAACTCATGGCTAAGAGCAGCTAAAACAAAAGGCTTTTTATTAGATCAAGTTAGCATTGCACAGCTACTTTGAACTTGCCAAACTTTGTGTCTCAAAGTAGAACTGGGCTTCCACTTCAGAAAGAGACATGCTACAGAAAAAAAAGGTGTAGATCTTTGCAGGCTTTAGATGTTACTTATTGACCATAGAATTGAAAACATGCCCAACACTGCTCAGTGATTTAGTGTTAATTACAAATTTTTATATTGCCATGTGTTAGCTTCAGATTGGTGGGAGATAAGACAATTTCCAAATAGACAACACAGTCCTAGTATTTAATGTTTAATTCTTTTTGTCCAAACCCAAGATGATTTGTAGTCATGAACATATGGGAATGAGGCACTTCAGGAGAATCACCTTAGCCAGTGGTGAATCCTGTCCTAGAAACATTTTAGCAGACATTGAGACATAAATTTCGTGCACTGTGCTCTGATGAACACAAGAAAAAACTGCAGATACTATTGAGTATTATAAACTGAGAATGCTAATTATCCTAGGCAGATTAAGATTTGAATAACTAATCAGCCCATAGATGATGTAGGGAGAAAAAACCCTGTTATTTTAAAGTTCAGAATATCTGGGATCTGTGACTAAAAGGTTTTATCAAAGCATTGGAAATGAAAGAAGCTTGGAAAAAGTAGCTGACAGGTACACCCAGTTCAAGCATGGCTCTGGTGAGTAATTAAAAACAGTGCTCTGAACTGTAGCGTTTTTATTAATCACAATGTTGCTACTGTGGATCTGCTCATAGTTGCTGTTCTGTAAAGCTGTCAGATAGGAGCAGAAGGGAGACTGAATAGCACAGACAAAGCACTTAGAAGTCACTTGGTTAATAACCTTCAAAAAGTTGTCAGAAAAAAATTCATGATTCTATTACATCTAATGAGTAAAGAATGACTATAGGCATTAACTGTTCTTTGGGTATAGAGAGTGAGTTATTTTTTGACTGTAAAAATAAATGAAATAATATCCTGATTAGAACTGATGCCATAATCCACAAAAAAACCCTGAGCAGTGCAAGTGTATTATCATGTCTTTCATCACCAATTAGATTTCATTTTATTATGCTGCTTCTTAACACCTATAAGGGTTAGAGCTTTGTTTTGCAAAATAAAACAGGTTAGGAGAGCTGACTCAGCTCATATAGTTCATACAAAGGCTGGGATTTGAATTCGGGTCTTTACAGGTCAATCTGCCTTAATTTTGCAGTCTCAGATAAACTAACTTAATTGTATGAACAGTATGGGAAGTCAGTACTACTATTTGCTGATTTTCTGAGTTACAGTATTTTTCATCCCTCTGGAAAAAAATCAGAGGTCTTTTAGAACAAGCTTAGTCACACAGCCAACATTAAAACATCCACATGAGAAAGAGGCGGTTTTGTTTTGCACTGGTTTTTTTTCTGCTAAGTAACTTGCTACCTTGCTTCCTTGAAAGAGTCACTGCATATTCAGATGTTTTGATGCTGCTGTTTCAGTTAAGTGACCTCAGCAATTCATCACTACATTTCTCAAAGAGGTCAGGACTGACAACAAGGTGTTTTGTTGTAAGTGTTTCGCATAAGTAATGGAAAGGCAAAAAACCCCAGATGGGTTCATTGAAAGTATTAATGCCTCTGTTTCAAGTACAAATTCTTATGATCCATCTGTGCCTCTAATGTCAAGGAATTATTTGTTTCAGAAGCACTTGTTTAAGGACATGATACTGGGAGGTACCTGAGTGGAAAGAAAAAAGATAAGAATTTAATGGAAATGTAAATGTGACTTAGTCTTGGTGAACCTTCAGGTTTTTTTTTTTTTTTTTTTTTTTTTTTTTTTTTTTTTTTTTTTTTTTTTTTTTTTTTTTTTTTTTTTTTTTTTTTTTTTTTTTTTTTTTTTTTTTTGGTTTTGTTTTGTTTTCATTTTCTTCAGTGGCATTGGAAGAATGGGATAGCTTGCCTTTATTGTACAGTTTTTTCTGAAATCTGAATAATTTTTTTTGCCCTGATGTAAAGGGAAAAAAATTATGATATATCATTAAGCAGAAGGGCAAAATTCTCCTCTGTTACTCCCATGTAGATATGAAGCAAGAAGCTTTTTCTACATGCAAGGTCAGCATCAGTACTTGTGGAGACTCACCAGAATGACTGTGATAGAACCCTATCAAGCAAGTAGTTCCCATTAGTACAATCTTGTAGTTTACTAGTGGTGTATAGAAAATGTTTAAATTAATGCCTCTAAAAGCCATGCGGTGACCTAATGTCACTTAGGAAATGTTCTTGATTTAATGGTTAGCTTAAAATATTTTTTTTTCTATGCTTAGGTAATAAATTTGTCTTTTCAAATTTATAGGGTTGAGCTTCCCATTTTGTAGCTAATGATGGCTTTGTGACCTTTATTTACTGTCCGGGGATACAATAAAGAAAAAAAAAAGATAAGGGTAGAAAAAAAATAATCTACCTTCCCTAGGAACCTGGAAGTCTTCCTTTCATAGGAGTGAAGCCCAAATAATTTCCAGTAATTTCAATGGGAATTTTGCTCAGTTATCTTTCATCATATATTAACAGATTCTTAGTTTAGCATTCACTTCTAAGGTGTTTCTGTTGGATCAAGTTTGGCTGATTAGAAGGCAATCAGGCTCATTGCTCTTTTTGAGTTCTGGTACCATATTTTTTTCTCCTTTCTTTATGCTCCTGTCTTAGTGTCATATTAATTTTCACCAGGTTCTAATTTTTGATGGCTCATCTCAGAGTACCCTGAGGAAAATATCACCCAAATGGTAGCTACTATAGATAATTTAAGGAACATGAACTTCATGATTAAAACCTCGTGGTTTCTTACGTGAAATTATAGAGAAGGGCTTGCAACAGTAATTTTGGAAAGTACAGTTAATGCTCCTGAATCGCTTGAGAACAGGGAAGAGAAGTCATCAAAGAGACAGTTTGAGAGTCCTGTGGGGGTTTGGGCAGAGGACTGAGAACTGCCTCAGGAGAGAAAACTTGAACACAGAGTAGCTGAGAGTCAAGCCAGGCAGGATAGACAAAGATCTTCAAGCTGAACTGGGAAAAGGAAGTAATCAAAAATGCCCAGCGAAGGTGTATTAGAATCCAGCTTACCACCATGTCCCTCTCCTGTCTGAGAGGCAGAGAGAGAATTGCAGAGCTGATTTTTTTATCATAATTACAAAGACTTCTGGTTGGAGCCTCTGCTTCCTCACAGCTCTGAGAAATGCTCCAGCCTCACTAGACTTGTGTGGTTATTCACTGAGCTCATTGGTTGGAAGACCTGTATTTCTCCTCATTCTTCTCACACAGAGTTATGGAAACATGTTCGTCTTCTTGCATGAAATCTTTCTTTTTGGTGGGGTATAGGGTAAGAATGATAAAAAATTGGAATGATAAAGGTATCACACTGTTCTGGGAGGGCAGAAATTTTCTAGTTTGTTTCTCACAGTGATCTGAGGTGTAGGTAGCCTAGGAGACTACAATACTGGTGGGCCCTTACCACCAGCATGGAACCTTGCTTGGACACTGTTAAGTAGAAGAGCACTTAAAGGAAAGCTTTTTCCTAGAATCTCTTCATGATAAGTGAGGGCTGCTTCCAGACTGTACTCCAGATAAATGCTTCTTCATGTGTTTTAATACCTAGTGCATTTAAGGACTGTGTATTCCTGATTTTCTACTTGTGTTGAACAGATCAGTGGACACCTCATCACTGATAATACCTGACAGATGTCTGAACTTTGCTGCTGCAATAAAACCGGAAACAGGCATAATGACTTCTGGACCATCTCTCTCAGTTCTATCTATGAGATACTCTGTAAAAGGACCATTTGCCAGTGGGTGGAGAAGAAAAGCTATAGCTTGCAGCTACCACAGTTAATTCCTTTACTAGCTTATAACTGGATCCCAGATGTACTGCAAGAAAACCCAGACTAGAATTGCTACCAGAAGATTAGGTTACTGGGAGAGAAGTCAGAGTGTGCATGGCCAGGGACAAGAAAGTTTTTGTTCTGTGCTTTACAGCCCTATATGCCACAAGGAAAAAAAAAAAAAAAGGAAGACTCATTTGACTGGCTGGCAAAATAATAACCTTTTGGTGAGGAAGCAGACTTGCTTTTTGGATGACACAAAGCCTTACCTCAACCAACTTTTAAAAAACCCGAAATTTTATTTTTTTTAAAGTAAGTTTTCAGAATTGTCCTGTATGGAAGCAAAGGAAAGAATGCCAAGGCTCATTTTCTTTCCTCCTTTCCAGTTTATCATTAAGATAAAGGCAGTTTCTGCAATCACTGAAATGAAGGAAACACTGACAATACTTAGCAAAGGGGCAGGCTTGAATCAAAACTTAAATCTTAAAACCTGAAAGCATGGAAGTATTTTACTTCAAAATCTAGCTTTTTAGTTTGAATCAAGAGCCGATTAAGCTGACAGTTAAACAAGTCCTTGGCAGCTGTGGAAGAGAAAGAGATGATATTAAAGCAACTAAATTAAATTTTAAGAAAAGATGTCTGTTTCTTGTGGTATGTGACCTTAACCTTCAGAATGTTAGCAGAGCTTTTGTTGCACAGGCAGGCATTTTCATTTTTAAAATGGCCCCAACTGAAAGGTTAAAAACTGTGGAGAAAGCTTCTCCCTGACTTTAAGAAACACCTGTCCTCACATGATAGAATTTAGTGCATTGCTGACAGAGATTTGACATTTCTGACAAAGAGTAACCCCATTCAAAGAAAGGAGAGGACAATAATCTGAATGGACTGAAATTTTGTGTGACTCTCCTCAGTGGTGCGCCTCTGTAGGAAGGGGAGAGGAAAAAAACATTTCCTTAAAGACACATCTCTGTCAGAAGATATCCTTAGCTGAGACAATCCCTCACAGATGTGCCTTGTTGCTGACTGCATCCCTTATGCAGGAATAAAATGACACAATCTCAGATTTAGGGAAGCTGGACTACCACTGAGTATTTTACTTGATTTAGGTAAGGAGCTAATTTGGTCAAGTGTTAGAAAACCCTGGGGTAAGCCAGCAAAGGCTCAAAAGAAAATCTTGTGATAGAAATGTATCCTTGTAAATATGCCAGAAGTACAGTGGTGACCATTCACTTTGGTATTTGTTCACAGTGCTGTGGCATGTCTTGTTGATGCTTAGAAGAGGATTAGTACCTTAGCACTATGACACACAAAAATGAATGGGCCCTAAGTGGATGAAATTGAGACAACCTATGATTTGGGTCAAAATAATGATGAGCAAAGCCTAATTTCCAACTCCCTGCCACCCCTCTGCCCCCCGGAATTTACACACATGGTTTCCAACCAAACAAGGTCAGAGCTGAGATGTAATATGAACTGAACAGGCTACAATTCCTGTTTAATTTCAGCTGAGCTACTGAGGGAAGGGTGAAGTAACCTATGGTTTGAAAGTTGTTATCCTGGAAGAACATAGTAGTTAACACAGTAGTTTCTTTTTTCTTTAAACTTGTCTTTTGTGCTCAGACTCTGGATCTGTGAAGTCATTTGAACGTCTGTATGCCTCTCTGATCTGGATGACACAGATATTTGGTGATAGCATACCTATTCATCAGTGAAAATGTTTCCTTTGATTTGTGGTGCAGTAAATAGCTTATCAATGCCTGGCACAGAACTGTTATTTTTATCTCTCTGTAGATGTGTGTCCCCTCTAAGCCTAATGGATATCTCAAATCATTGATGCTAACGTAGTTTGACAAAATAAACTGAGTATCATAATAAAAAATGATTGCTGCTACCAGGACATTATAGCATTACTCACCTCTACTTTCTGAGTTTCAATGAAAGATAATGAGGGATGGCAGAAAGCAACACACTGCAGCCAACAGAGTTGTGTGGTTTTCTGATCCCCATATTAACAGCTCTGCTCAGACCATTAATATCAGTATTTGTCCACTGCTCCATGGTGGTAAGACAGCCAAGGCATTGCCCATTCTTTTTCCATAGTGACAAATGCAGCCACATGCAGCTTTTCAAATCCTCCTGTGTAACACTGACTTGTCAAAGATGACTGTGGTACTCAAGAACTGTGCAATGTAGTCTTTACAATAGTTTTCTTCTTTTCAGTAATAATGTGTCATAGGAAACTGAAGCTGGACTTTCTCCAGTTTTGCCCCTCTCAATAATTATAAGCTCTTTGAAGGGTCGTATATGAGAATTCTTATGTGTTGATTTGCTGGTATGTAATTTAAAATGTTACTTAATAATTCCTTTTTTCCCCATCTGGAAATTTATCAGTCTGCTGTGTATCTAGCTACCTGTTTTCATAGACTTGAAAGAGTTTATTAATCTTTGATATGTCTCTGCTGATCTCAAATATACTTGAAAAATGTTGTGGGGAAGAGACTAGGCAAAAACCTAACATGTCTAAAATTCTTGGAAACCAGACATAAAAGCCTGCATCCTTGTAAGCCCTTCCACCATGTCTCTCTGACTTCTGAATGTTTTTCAGAGAATAATGCACATGTTTTTCTAAGGTTTTTTGTTTTGGTGCTGTTGTTTTTTTTTTTTTTTTTTTTTTTTTTTTTTTTTTTTTTTTTTTTTTTTTTTTTTTTTTTTTTTTTTTTTTTTTTTTTTTTTTTGTTTTGGTGGTTGTTTTTTTTTTGTTTTTGTTTTTTTTTTTAAAAGAGTTATAGGAATTTTCCTGCTCAGTAATCCTTGGTAATTATAACTTAGGATGAATTTCTCCATGTGGTTAAAACTGTAGCCAAGACAAAGTGCAAAGTACAGGCTCAGGTTGTGTATTCTTTTAGGTCAGAGCAGGGGCAGCACCAAACCAGAAGGTTTCCTTTCTGGGCTATCTGCAGAAGGAGGGCAAACTTGTAAGCAGCACCTTCAGAGCATCTTCAGCAATACCACATATGCCTGTCTTGAAAGATGCTGCATACATGTAATGCTGAAGCAATAATGAAATAGTAACTTTACTATCCTATTGTCTCAGCAGCTATATAGCTACTTACTGGACAGTCACATGCTTAGAGACCAAATAGGCAAACTGATTTGGGACAAAATTATTAGAATTAAAAGCTAAGCTTTTACATTTATTTAGCTAATGGTCTACAGGCCTGGAGGTGGTTGATTTGGCAGGATTTGCCAGAATGTCTAGTAGTCTTTATTTCCTCCTGTGTTTCTTGTTTGGAGAATGTTATGTATGCCCTGTTATCATCAGACAAGCTATGTTTCCTGTATTAGACAGGGAGAAACACTCTGACCTGTCTTATTGGGTAGTTTGGAGGTATAAGATTTTTTTTTTTCTCTGGCTATCTTAAGAAACAACATGGACTTTGATTCTCCTACTTAAAAGAATCGAAGGTTTTATATTCTCACAAGTGAGATACTTGCATCTTCTTGGCACCATGAGGGTAACTTCTCTCTGTTTTGTGATTTTACTGCATCTGTTGGGCTGTTTTATCTTATATCCAGTTGTGCTTCTGTTTCAGAGTAGGTTATCTATAATACAGTAGCATTTAGCTTTTCACTTCTCTTTCATATAGTCATTCGGAAGCATCTTCTATATTACACTTTTGAAAGTACATGCTGTGTAAGTTTGTAGGAAATCATCTGCCCAGCAGTCAATGCAACTTTCTTCCAAAATTTAATTAAAGTGTTTGATCTTCTGCGTGTGACGTTTTGCTTTCCCTGAACAGTTTCAGACTCTACAAGTGTGAATTGAGATCCATTATTGGATACTAATTCTTCTGAGCTCCACTCTGCGGGAAAGGGTGGACAGGGAAGTAATTACAGTAGCAAGTGTGACTTGTGATGTAAATGCTGTTTCTGGCCATTTATTGAAGCAATCTCTCAGGGTGATGGCAAAGCAGAAGTCAATGGTGCATGAACAAATAGGTCTTTGATATCAGCAGCAAACCTTCCCCACGATGAATCACATAAAGGGACAGGCTGCAATGGTGAGGCATAAGCCTCTCTTGCTTTGCCAGAAGACTGACAATAGAGGTTCTACAGTCGTTCTTTTGTTCTGACAATCCATCAACATGAATCATAATCCAGATGGATAAATTATCACTATATATTTGTAAATTCTCTAGAATAACAAATTGCTGACCAACTAGCCCTACAGATTTTTGGTGGAGAAGGCTTACAGAATAATTGGAACAGTAGGTAGGTAGAGGTGGACAAGGGGGTTTGGAATTATCAGATCTTGTGGGCAAGAGGCTGTGTCATTTTTGTTGGACTGGCCATATTAAACTAGGAGTACTTAATGGCTCTTTATAAATTAGCACTAAGCTGTGAATCTGTAACACTGATTTAAGTCCCCTATTGTAGCTACACAGAAGCATATGCTTTTGCTATGTCTTAAATGGAATGTTCTCCTGGACATGTTCTTCTCTGAAGTTACTTCAAATGGTCTAGGTGCAAATGCAATTTGCCTTTTCAGCATCCTATAGGTTTTTGCAAGTATGAGCCCATGTTCATAACTGGGGGCAGTGGCTGTCAGAATAGTGTGAAACACAAGGTTGAATAATGTAGATACCTGGGGATTTGCAGATCAGGATTTCACTGCCTCAGGTCTTTGCAGTTGCACAAAATTTTGCTCTAAACAGTTCTGCAGAGGATGCACAGTTAAGGAGAAACATACCATGTTGTACAAATTAAGCCAGAACATATTTGTGATCATGGTAGGGTTGACACTTTTGTAATTGTATTTGTTCATTTTGAATTTTAATCTTTTTGGGGACCTTGTGGACCAAAATGAGAGAATTCCATCAACATGAAGTGGCAACTAAGTTCAGTTTCCACCTCACTCTTACAGTGTTCTGTAATGAAGCACAAAGGCAAAGCTAAATCTGTACTATAGGGCTTGAGAAACCTTTCCCAGTAAAATGCCATTATCTTGATCTTAGGATTTAGACTGATTACTGAGGAACATGGCTGCCATTCTTTAAAAAGCTTTGGGCATGGAATAATACAGACTTAAAACGTAGAAATCCATCAAGTGAGCTAAATGCTGTGTAGTTCTGCCAGCCCTTGCGCAACAGTACGTAGTAATACACAGTCTACCAAGGGGTAAATGACATCTTTGTGCAGTTTGCAAATACGACTTCTTTGTTAATGGAAATATTTCTATTCTGTGGACCACACAGAAGACTAGATTTCGTTTCTGTGAACAAAACCTTTACATAGCAATGGTTCTTTCAGTACTGTCTGTTACAGTCACTGATGTTAGTCTGTTAGAGTAGCGCACACTGTTGCTAGAATATTACAGCAAGTAGGTGTTTCCATGTTTTCCATAAAAAGTGCCGGTGTTGCATGTACATACACTGTATTTGCATAGCATAACCGTGCCAAGTATGAACTAAAGCAAGTGTACTATCTGGGTAAAAAAATCATGCTCTTGTACAGTAAACCGAGCGTTACAGATTGGTTCCCAGATCACTCACTGCATATAATGGAGGGTCAGCAGGTGACAAACCTCTAAAGCATTCCAAGTAAGTGAATTCAGGTGATAGAGACACTGCAGAGCCAGTATCTGACATTAATTAATCATCTGTGTCTGTCCTGCTGGTGTAGAAGAAATATGAGTAAGTTCCTAATACAGAGTACCTTGGAATATTTATGTAAAAAATTAAGAGGTGTGCCTGGAACAGTAACTTGATTTATCTGTTTTTACAGGAGGCAACACACCGTACTTTAGCAAAATATTACATTTTTTCTGTAGTGTTTATACACAAATTTCTTTGCATTATATCCAGGGTCGTTTTAGTTTATTCTGAGAAGCAGCAGCACAAAGAAGTAAAATAGCAGACCTTTTTACCCCTTTTATCTGTGGGATTCTCATTTCTTCTAAAATGTGAGAGACATTGTCGTAGAGAGTTTTCTGATAAGTAGTGTATAATAACATCCAATTTCTGATAGAGTACATCTAACTTAGAGGATTCCAAATAAAATAGAAATCAGGAAATCATCGATCCAAGTACTGTAATTTCCAAGTGCATTTACAGATTTCTCAGTTTCACTGCAAATTGTCACTGTCAGCGTGCAGCAGTGATGTTGAAAGACAGTACAACTGTAAGAGTTAAAGTTATTCATAGAATAATAAAGATTGGAAAAGACTTCCAAGATCATTGAGTCCAATCTTTGACCAAACACCATCATGTGAACTAAACCATGGCACTATGTCATTTCTTGAACACTTCCAGAGATGTTGACTCTGCCACCTCCCTGGGCAGCCTCCTCCAACGCTTAATCACCCTTTCAGTGGGAAAAAATAATTCTGATGTCCAACTTGACCCACCCCTGGCACAGCTTGAGGCCATTTGCTCTTTTTCTATTCCTTGTTATAAGAGAGAAGAGGCCAACACCTACCTTGCTACAGCCTCCTCTCAGGTAGCTGTGGAGAGCAATGTGGTCTCCCCTGAGCCTCCTTTTCTCCAATCTAAACAATCCCAGCTTCAACAGCTGCTCCTCATAGGAATTACTTTCTAGACCCTTTATGAGCTTCATCCCCCTAAAGGTTTATTTTGTGTGAAGAATATATTACAAAAAATTGTGTAGAAAAAAATGCTACATTCATAAGATATACAGCAATTTACTGTAGAATTATCATAATTGAATAAAAGTTTAGAGGTAGAATCCTGATTCTTTAGAACTTGATGACAAAACTGTCATAGTTAAAACTAAAACAATGACTCCAGGTGTTAAAATGGCAGTAAAGCAGACAGCATCCAGGGGACTTCATGGTCTTTGTGTTTAAAGTGCATATGGTTTTTAATGGAAAGTCCAGTTCATATTCAGTTCATCATTTTATATTTTCAAAATTGGGCCTCATGGCAGTATGGTATGGGAGGGTTATTCTACATCCATACTGTGTCATAACCTAGGAATGAACCTTCCCACTTCCTCCTTCTCTCCAGAAGTACTTTGCCTGAGGAATAATTGCATTAAAATCAGTTGGATTTATGTTTGACTGAGGTAGCACTCAGCATGAAGAGTGTTGGCAGAGCTGAACTCTAAATTAAATTGACGTCCTCATTCTTTCTTCCCATTTTCTCTCCCAGTGTTGTTCCAAACCTCCCTAACTGGTAGAAATTCTAGTTTTCATACTGCTGGAAGGATGATGAAATATTTTTTAAACATACAGAATATTTTTCCCATTTCTTTAGAAGCAATAATTAAATAAAGAGATTTCCATATAGGAAAAATCTATTGCAGCATTGCAAAACATGAGGATATGAGACGTAGGACTGAAATTTATCTGTTGGAATACTGGTTATTTCATTATTCTGTAATTTCTTCATCCTTGCTAGTCCCATTCCTACTTGTGGGATAATACACAGACTTCCCCACACAGAATTGCTGACAAACTGGATGAAACGTCTGTTCTGTTCCAAAGTATGTTTGATTATTCTAAAGTATATTTTGACTGTTGCCTTGGGTAGGAAGGTGACATAGGAAGAAAAGGATCTTATCCTGAAAACAGTCCCAATGGGGCTGGAAGCCTTGTGGAGCAGGTTTGCTACTGGGACTTGTAATCCCATGGGGAAGTCATGCTGCAGCAGTCTATTCCTGAAGGGCTGCATCCTATGGAAAGGGACTCATGCTAGAGCAGTTCATGAGGAACTGCAGTCTGTGGGAAGGACTCATGCTGGAGAAGATCATGGAGAACTGTCTCCCTTGGGAAGGACCTCATGCTGGAGCAAGGGAAGAGTGTAAGAGTCCTCCGTCTGAGGAGGAAGGAGTGGCAGAAACAACATGTGATGAACTGACCGTAACCACACCACTGCAGGGGGCAGAAGATAGAGAACTGGGAATAAAATTAAGACTGGGAAGAAGGTAGGGGTGGGAGGAAAGTGTTTTTATTGTTTTACTGCTATTATCCTGCTCTGATTTTGATTGCTAACAAATTCAACTAACTTCTCTAAATCAAGTCTGTTTTGCCCATGATGGTAATCGGTGACTGATCTTTCCCTGCCATTGTCTCAACTAATACAATTTTTGTTATATTTTCTCTCCCCTGTCCCACTGAGGAGGGGAGTCTTAAATGACACCTGGTGTCCAGCCCAAGTCAAACCACCACATCATGATACCATGGCTGAAATCTTTTCCCACAGTGTTTAAACCTGACAATTCCAAACTGCTGTAGGTGTGGTAATCCTAGAAGGGTATGGATGCATCAGCCTTGTTCCAACGCTTCTGTGATTGGGGATTCTGACCAGGAGCCAAAAAAACCCACAATTAACACTTATTATTTGCAACATCAAAATTAACACTTCAAACAAGCGAAGTCTTAGTCCTTTGTTATTTTCAGCAAAGTCAGCTGCCTTTTTATACCTGGATAGAATGATCCACATAGAAGAAACTAATAAAGCAGCTCCAGTGACCATGGCATTTTTAAGGTAAGGCAAATATTTTACATATTCCTGTAAACCATATATAGTGGTTTGTTTCGTATTGCTTGGCAAAGGCTACTTTGTGGATTAAACTTTAACTCTCTTACTTTTATATCACTTTTGCAGTAACAGCTTTATTGTGGTTACATTGTTACCATTACAATTTAACCTCAGGTAAAAAAGAAAAACAACTCATAACTTTACACTATTTTTCTACCTAATAAATCTGGTGATCATGGCTTTATATTCTCTACCTCAGCTAATGCAAAGTCAGTTCCTATTTTCCAGTTAATACAGACTGAGATAAAACATTCTGAGTCAAACGCAAACTATCTCATGGATCCTACTGCCCATAATTAATTTTTTAACGCAAGTAGAAAAACTCTTAATTAAGAGGGGCAACTAGCATTATGATATTTCTGCCTGTGGTATACAGAGCATTAATGAAATCAACACTTCCTACCATGAAGACTCTTGTTCAGAAATGGGTAAGGGGCTGAGACAGAACAGGAAGGTGCATTGTCCTGAATGGCATAGTGTGGACAGCATGCTTTCCAGTTAATCGTGTCAGAGCAATGGTTACTGACTCCTTTGTCAGACTCTTGATGTTCTCAGCACATACATCAGGTGAACATCTGACCTCGGTGAAATTGGTTTTCTGTTCATAAATAAACCTTATCAAATAAGAAAGCTCTCATCCTACAGCAATGCAATGCTTTAGAACACAAGGACTAAGAAAACTTCGGTCAGAACTTCTTACTGAGACCTGTACAGAATTTGAAGTGACAAAACCAAGCCTCCCTCTTTCATTCTGGTTTTTAAGGAGATTGCTAGTTAATTAGCTACATACCTACCCAACAACTTCAAACTAGAATATCTCACCTTTGGAGGGACTAATCCTACTGCAATTGAAATCTATGAAGCTTTTTCTAGTGACTTCATTAAAAACAGAATTTGTCTCTCTCTTTCAGTAATTTCTCAAATCAATAATGAAAAGGCTTAGTATTCATGCTAATTGATAGCAAGGTTTTGCCAAAAAGCTGTGAAGAGTAAAGAAGAGGATTGTGAAAAAAAGCAGTATAACTGCTAAATATGGTCACTCTGGAAAAATGTCTGAAACAAGTGAAAACAATTACCAGTAGTAGTTTATTTTAGAAGCTCATTAACTAGCATTAAATTAATTTGGAACTCCTTATGAAAGCAAGGTAGGGAATTCATGCAATTAGTAAGATTTCATTCTGATCTTATTTGTATCTTTGAAAATAACAGCACTTGCTCTGCTGAAACCAATCAAATGATAATAGCCAAACCAGAATCACTCGCTTACTTGTAAAAACAACAATTTAATTTGTATAAAGTGCCACAGGAAAGTAAGGGAGTTAACCCTGGCTTATGTCATCTGAGTACCTAAATCAAAAGATTTATAGTTAAACTGATATTGACTGTTGCAGAACTGATGACACATTGGTCCTTGAATGAATGCAATTTGGGATTATCTGACAAGTGATTCTCCTGGTAAATAATTTCTGATGTCCTCATATATATTGCTATGCAAGGACTCACCCTTAAGAGAAAATAGTCTAATCAGAGAGTGCAAACTATCAAAGTCTAGAAGTAGATGAATTAGTAAGGATTGATTAGATCTATTTTTTTTTACTGTGTCACCATTACCACCTTAACATTCCCCACCACTTCACATGGAAAATTTCTCCAGGGAATTTTTATGTTGCTTTGAAGAACAATATTGTACTATCAAAAAATGGAAAACATCAAGAAATGAACTGCAGCAATGTCTAATTTTGAAAACAACTGATGACCAAAATACCTCTTTATTGAGGTCATTGAGTAAAAAACACCAACCAAACATAGCTATTTTTAAAGAAGTCAGTGGTGTTAAAAATATGGTTGGTAGAAGTCAAGAGAAAAACAGTTTCCTAAGGAGTGACGACTTCTGATCTGAATTTAGGATATTCCGACAGTGAGCTCAGATCTGCTTCTTCCAAAGCTTCTGTGCAAGCTCTGTGCTGCTAACTGTGACTGCAGACCCCAGAGCATTATGGGGCTTTCTCTTGCTTAGCATGTTTTTGGAGTAATGGATCCATTAAACATAAGGGTAGAAGCAATCTACAGAGTGTTTATTGATAGAGGTAATCTAGAAAGATTATGTTACTCCCTCTGATGGCTGCTTATTGTTTGTCTTTACAGACAATGAACTTTGATGAGGGAGGTGTATGGTGTTCAGAGGAACTATCTGAATCTGTTACTCAACAGCAGCTGCAGAATAGTTGACGTCTGTTAATTTGTAATGTTTCCCAGTTTTTCTGTGTACATGGGAGATGCTGTATTGTCACAGTCTTCTTTGAGTAATTATCCGTCTTCTACTCCCACAATTCTTACTTCATCTTACTCTGCTCTTGAGCAGAACTAAACCATTAAATAGTGCTGAATTTTATTAATTTATTACCATGTAATTCTCTCTCACACACATATCTGCACTATGCTACCATTTCTTAGCTTTGATTTTGCAATGCAGTACTCAAAAGGCTCTATTATTCAGACCTTATTATGCTTCAAAATCAACTTTCAGAATCTCTGTACTAAAAAATACAGCCAAAAATAGTTAAAGCTGACTTATGGTAAAGATCAATAAGAAAAATACTTCTTCAACAGTCTGCAAATACAAAATAATGCAGCTCTGTGTTTTTAATGTCTCAAGTCTGTTAACGTCCGTTAATTGCAAAGTCCAGTCACTCTTTCTTTTCAAACACGCTTTAACACAGCTGTATGCATCCATAACAAGCAAGCAATTGTGAGATGGAAGTTTAACTTGTGCGATAGTATCACACACATGATGGTACAACCAGTGAAATGAAAAATAACAGTGGTAGCTTCCATTGCTAATTGATTCATAGGAACATATAGTGTTATAATAATAAAGTTGTAATAAGACTAAGAAGCACGTTGCTGGTCTGTTAAAGTTCAGAATTGTTACTTGTTAGTATTTCTTTTTTTGTGACATGACATATCATGCATTCTAATCCAGAAATTGCAACAAATCTGTACATTTCAGAAAACCTGAGTCTGAGTCTCTGACAGGGAAAAAAATCTATTTCTGCAGTTTAAAAATGGGTACTATGGTTTACACGGGATTCTTTGCAGGTCAAGCCTGTTTTGTCACTGGAACAATTCAGTATGACCACAAGAGCCTGGTACAGTTAATGTTTTATGCAGAAGTCCTTGACTTTTCACTCAGTAGTGGTGTTATGCAAGGCACTTTTGCTATGTGATGTGAGGCACCTGCCACAGCAATGTAGTATTTTGTCATTTAGTGTTATTTACACATTCCAAGAAATAATTCGCTAACATTCAGCAGTGCTTGACGTGGTCCAGTGAGATTTGTTCTGAGATACTTAGAAGGATCTCTTGACTTCAGTATTGGCAGTATGAAATGTTGCAGTATAACATAGTTCTAATTATATCTGCAAAGATTTTGTGTGCTTGTGATGTCTATGTTACCATAGAACAACAAAAACCAAACAAACAATGACAGTAGCTAAAGAGCTTTTTCTGTGAAGAGAAACAGAGGCTTACATTTTGAATTAACATATGCTTAAAGGGCACAACATATGAAACAGTGAGTTATAACTATGTTGGTTTTTTGAAGTGTTGTTTCCAAGGTCACAGCTTGTTTCTTCCTGAAACAGCTGCAAGAAAGATATGTTTCATCTTTCTTTTTCTCTCCTACACAAAGATGAGAAAGAAGTTTTAATTTTCCAAATTATACTTTTCCAAGTGTAAATACAATGCGGGCAAATAATATATTTTGCTTCTTTTTAGTCATGTAAATCTAAGTCTGACTGATGTACAAGCTAAGCGTTTGGAAGAAAAATTCCTTTTTTAGTGTGGAGTAATATATTACACTAAAAGATTATTTTTCTTCCAGTATACTTACAGAACAGAAAGAAGCCCCTGGCTATCCTCCATTTCAGGATTTTTAAAATGTTAATGCAAAAGATGTGTATGACATTGCTCTTGTAATCTTTGTAAGTGGAGTTATTAAAATGAAATTAGAAATCCTGATGAATAGCATTTAGATAAAATGAGAAACTCTTCTAATTGATTCTGTAAAATTTTAATGAATTAAACTGTCTGTAAAGAGCTACTCCTTTTATTCAAGTTGAAAGTTGAAATAAGATAGATTTACCTTCATGTGCTTGATTTTAAATGCAGAACAATGGAACATGTACATGTTGTATTTGATATGTTTAAAGGAGTGTCATTGCCAACAGAGAATGTGGTATTATAAGGCATTAAAAGACTAAAAGTGAAATTGCCTGAACTTTGACTTTAAACATGGGGATAAAATATTGCTGTGGAGACTCAAATTCATTTCAGAAATGCAAAACAATGCATAAATTCCTTGACCAAGGAATTAATACGTGTTACTGGAAAAATTAAGAAATGAGAGTTAAATATAGATCAATAATTATAAAATGTACTGCAGTTTTATGGATAAAAATCATTAATTTACTGCCATGTTGTCTAGCAGTTTATAGATTTCTTTATCAAATGCTTGGTGTATTTGCAAATAAAATACTTCAGGAATATTAGAAAAAGAGAATTGATAGGTGCCTCTCAGAACTTGTTTCAGCAGCCAGTTCATCCACAGTTTTACTAGAATGACAAAATGATCTGCCATTGCAGCCTACTGGAAGTGTCCAGCTACTAATGAAGGAGGCCACTTGATATTTGGAATCTTCAGAAAGAAATTCAGCTGCACAGTATTCTCTTATTGTCACAGGTAAAGATCCTGAATAAGAACTACCTCTTGCTGGAGAAGTGTTACAATGCTTCCTGAATGATTTCTTATATAGAAGCTTGGGCAGAATATGAGTAAGAGATGGATGGCCCATCTTCATCAGTAAGTCAGTATCTGTCAGTGAAGGTGATGAGCAAATTGATAAGTTCTCCAAGCATGACCTTCTGTTTCAGGAAATTTCCATAATCTTAGGAAGAATACTGACGGCCTATTGATCCTTTAGAAAGGAATAATTTTGGAAGTTTATATCTTTAAGAGATGCGTAAAGGGAAAGTTCTGTAATGGATAGTAAATGTACTCTTGCTGTCTGTGTGCTTACGTTGATCATCTCAAAAGACAAGAAATGTTGCTACAAATGGAATCGTGCAACACTTAACATATTAAGAACTGTACAATCATCATAGTTTCAGTGGGAAACAAAGGTGTGCAGCACCTCTGCAAGTCAATGCATTTGTAAGAAGTACCTGGACAAGAACTAAACCAGCTACAAGCAGCTATACTGTGTTTACGGATGAACCAGCACACATGTAACTGGCAACTAATTTTTTCACCATGAGCCTTAATTTATATTTTATATACATCAAAATGATGATGTGTTGAAATTTTTTGTAGGATAAATACATCTAAATATACTTTTCAAGCAGCTACCACTTAACGGTATATCCTGACATCATCGATATACATCTCAACATCATCCTAAGATTCACACTTTTATAAATGCAGAGCTAGAAGGCAACACTGATTTACATTCATGCTGTGATGAAAACTAATCCTGTTCCTGGTATTTCTGTTGTAGTTTAAGTCATCATCATCTTCATGGTGGGGATAATCTGTTGTAATAAGACTTAGCATGATCCATGTGTGAGCTGAAGTTCGGGTGAAATGCATGTATATTTTGTGTGGTATCAGGTGCACATGTAAAGGTACCTCTTGCACTAAAAAAGGTTTAGTAAGGATTTTATGATTTGTTAGACTATATCCTTTCATGTGAATAAGAGAGGGACATTGCATTGCTCTCTGCTCAAATACTGTACACTTATTCTTCAGAACGAAAGCACACGAGCTAGACACTCAGTGTTTTGTCTAAAAGATTTGGATGAACACTGTGTGCACTCTGTACTTCAGGAAAGGTTATTCTGTATCACCTTCCACATACAAATCGTTATATTTTGATTTATCTTCTGCTTTTAGGTGAAACAAACCTCTTCCAAGTGTTAGTCTCCAGCACAAATCACAATCAGTTCATTTTGAATAAAAAAGAGGAGCTCTCTGATAGTGCTTTTTTTTTCTCTTTTATAATGTTTGTTCTCTTGAATACTGTGCAGAATATAAACACTCTTGGAGAAGTGTATTTCCTAAGCCAACCTCTTCCTTCTGAGTGTATTGCAAGTGTGCCAGTGTGTGGACTAGGAATTCTTCCCAGAACTTAGTGGATATGCTATGGGAAAAGAGGCATTGTGAGTGGGAACATGAAGGCCTTAAGATCTGTGTTTCCTTAGCAGCTCATTACTATTGTCCTGCATGGTCTGTGTGACTTCCATGTCACTCAGTACCTCTTGATGAGGGACATAGGTTTAGACCTAATTTCTTCCATGCCGCTTCTTAGGTTTTTTGTTTGGTTGGTTGGTTTTTTTTTTTTTTTTTTTTTTTTTTTTTTTTTTTTTTTTTTTTTTTTTTTTTTTTTTGTTTTTTTTTTTTTTGTTTT